>NW_017275098.1:79399-84426 GCF_001594065.2 Cyphomyrmex costatus
AAAAAACCTCAAAACAGGATGTTGATTTGAATAAAGTGGTTGAAGAAAAAAAGGAAAAAAAGATTTGGTTTACTATTCCGTTCATGAGTGATATTGCTAACAAATTCAAAAATGCTGTACAAGATTTAGATGTAAATTTATCGTTTTTCAGTCTCAATAAGCTCAGTTGTTTCATCCATACACACAAAGATCATTTACCTAACATGCAAAAAAGGAATTTAGTTTACAAAATTAATTGTAATGACTGCAATGCTTCATATGTTGGTCAGACAAAACGCACACTAAAAACAAGAATCACTGAACATAAAAATGATATACGCAAAAATAATGGAAATTTTTCTGTTATTAGTGAACATAGATTAAATTCGAATCATGAGTTTGACTGGGATAATACTGAGATTGTTGATTCTGAAAGATGGTTTTATAGACGACGTATTGCAGAAATGCTACACATTAAATTACAAATTAATAGTTTAAATTTACAATCAGATACCGAATTTTTACATAATTCGTACTTACCTATCTTAGACTCGTTAAAATGATGTATTTAATATGATTTCTTATGTGTCAATGTAATAGTGCTTAGTTATTGGTGGTATCTGTTTTTACCGTTCTGCGCAGTCTCATTATATTCTTGTCTTTCCCACACTTTGTTTTTATCTCATTTGACTATTGTCCGTTGACTGTGTATCATTTTTATTTCACACGTATACTTTGTAATTCTTTTGATGTTAATTTGCTGCATTGGTGAGTTTCTCATTGATCTTTTTAGTTTCTTCACTGATTATTTGTTTATTGACAATTTTTATTTAATAGTTTTCCATTATTTGCCAAAGAACGTTCAAATTTTTTGTCTTATTCTAATGGAGATGATGTGTTATCACACCTGTGCAGCCAATTGATGACCATGCTATTTTAAATTTGAATGGATATTGTTCGGATCATTGAAGATGGCTCAAATAGAAGCCGAAACGTCTGATTTATTTTTATAAGTATATTTTAATAAATAATTTTAATTCGCACGAACAACCGCAGTTTTTGACTCTCATTAGCCTGTTTTATTTATTGTTATTGACATTCTCGAGAGTTCTATTTTTGATTTAAATTTTGTTTATACGCTGGCTGAAATAATGCGTCAACAACAACATTTGTCGTTTTTTTCTTTTATATATATGACTTTTGGCGAAATCGCTTTATATTTTATGAAATCATGGTTAAAACATCAAAAGAATATAGTTAAAAATATCATTCGCATCAGATTTTTGAAATTTTGCATACGTGAACACATCATTCCTCAACATTTATATTACATTTCTAACCACCATCTTAATCTTACTCATTACAAAATTGTCAAAAAATTTTCTTATGTAACTCTATTGTACATCCACCGAATACTTACCATAGAATTAAATGAAGCTCACAAATCTATGAGTTTTTCCAAAAATCAATCTCTTTATCTTGTTAGAAAAATGTCATCACATATCCCTATTCACATCTTAGATTCATTTCTTCATAGGCAAAAAATTTTCTACACTCGTGCGTTCGAAGATGAATTATTGAAACAAAATAAAAAAATTGATTGGCTTCTTAAAAAACAAAGAAATGAATTGATACGAAGCATAAAACCAATACATTACAAGATTTTTCACAATTCTCCTAATTTATCTAACCTTTCTTCTGATAATAATAAAACACTTTTTAATATTCAAGTTGATTCCTCTGATATTTTTTTCAAAAATAAAAATAAAAATAAAAATACATCCTTATCTGAAAAGAGAGATAAATGGTTCATGAATTTGTCTAATGTGCAGTTTCCGATTGATGTTTTATGTCTTTTACAGTTGGGAGATAATTTTTCTATGCCTCCTTTCAATTATAGGAAGACAATACTTGAATATATAAAAAGTGTAGAGAATAGCATAAATAATTTACATGTTAATTTTCGTTCATGTGTTAGGAATCAAGCTATATCAATTATTAGTAATCTTTCTTCGTATTTTAATCGGTTTGATAATATTAAGAATAAGTTGTTCCATATGTTGTCAGCTACTAACAATTTTTTAAAAAACAATAACAACATCATACTCACTAGAGCTGATAAGGGCAATGTGACGGTCGCTATGGAGAGAACTGAATATAGAGATAAGATGCACTATTTGTTAAGTGATGAGAGTACTTATGAAATCGTTAAAAAGGATCCTACTTCATCTTTATCCAGAAAGTTGAGAGATTTGCTTTGTAGATGGAAAAGAAATGAGTTTATCTCACAGCAAAGCTACAGTCACCTTTATGTTAGTGATGGCATACTTCCTGGTGCTTATGGCCTTCCAAAAATCCATAAACCTGACATTCCTCTTAGAATTATTGTTTCCACTATAGACAGTCCTTTATATCCATTATCTACATTTCTACACAAAATCATATATAAAGTTAGCGTCAATTCTCCTAGTTTCATAAAAAATAGTTTCCATTTAATCGATATTTTAAACAATACAACTTTAGATGAAAATCACATTTTAATCTCATTAGATGTGGTCTCTCTTTTCACCAACATACCGATTGACCTAGCCATAGATAGCATCACTCGTAGATGGCCCTCTATTTCTGAGGGAACTAAAATTTCTTTGGATGAATTCATTATTGCATTGAGATTTATTTTTGAATCTGCCTTTTTCTCTTTCGACGGTGTAATTTACAGACAAAAATTTGGAATGCCCATGGGATCTCCTTTGTCTCCTGTCATAGCTGATATTGTTTTACAGGATTTAGAAAGAAACGCCTTGAACATGTTAGATTTTCATATACCTTTATATGTTCGATACGTGGATGACATAGCTATGAGTGTTTCAGCTGAAAAAATCAATGATATCTTACCTTTGTTTAATTCGTTACATCCACGCTTACAATTTACAATGGAGATTGGTGGTTCATTCTCAACTTTTTATATATAACAATTATAAAGAATAATAACATTATTGAATATGACTGGTATCATAAACTTACCTTTTCTGGAAGATATTTAAATTTTTTCTCACAACATCCTCTTTCTCAAAAAAGAGGCACTGTCATCGGTATGGTTGATAGGGCTTTCCTTTTATCAGTTCCTAAATTCCATAAAAAGAACTTGATTTTTGTTATAGAAACTTTGCTTGATAATGACTATCCGGTGGATTTTGTTTTTAATATTATTAGTGAACGACTTAAATCTCTATTATTGAAAAAAACCTCTAAACAGGATGTTGAATTGAATATAGTAGTTGATGAAAAAAAAGAAAAAAAGATTTGGTTTACTATTCCGTTCATGAGTGATATTGCTAACAAATTCAAAAATGCTGTACAAGATTTAGATGTAAACTTATCGTTTTTCAGTCTCAATAAGCTCAGTTGTTTCATCCATACACATAAAGATCATTTACCTAACATGTATAAAAGGAATTTAGTTTACAAAATTAATTGCAATGACTGCAATGCTTCATATGTTGGTCAGACAAAACGCACACTAAAAACAAGAATCACTGAACATAAAAATGATATACGCAAAAATAATGGAAATTTTTCTGTTATTAGTGAATATAGATTAAATTTGAATCATGAGTTTGACTGGGATAATACTGAGATTGTTGATACTGAAAGATGGTTTTATAGACGACGTATTGCAGAAATGCTACACATTAAATTACAAATTAATAGTTTAAATTTACAATCAGATACCGAATTTTTACATAATTCGTACTTACCTATTTTAGACTCGTTAAAATGATTTATTATTCATATTATTTAATATGATTTCTTCTGTGTCAATGTAATAGTGCTTGTTTATTGGTGGTATCTGTTTTTACTGTTCTGCGCATTCTCATTACATTCTTGTCTTTCCCACGCTTTGTTTTTATCGCATTTGACTATTGTCCGTTGACTGTGTATCACTTTTATTTTAATTCCTTTTGATGTTAATTTGCTGCATTGGTGAGTGTCTCATTAATCTTTTTAGTTTTTTCACTGATAATTTGTTTATTGACAATTTTTATTTAATAGTTTTCCATTATTTGCCAAAGAACGTTCAAATTTTTTGTCTTTTTCTAATGGAGAGGATGTGTTACCACACCTGTGCAGCCAATTATTGACCATGCTATTTTAAATTTGTATGGATATTGTTCGGATCATTGAAGATGGCTCAAATAGAAGCCGAAACGTCTGATTTATTTTTATAAGTTTATTTTAATAAATAATTTTAATTCGCACGAACAACCGCAGTTTTTGACTCTCATTAGCCTGTTTTATTTATTGTTATTGACATTCTCGAGAGTTCTATTTTTGATTTAAATTTGTTTATACGCTGGCTGAAACAATGCGTCAACAACAACATTTGTCGTTTTTTTCTTTTATATATATGACTTTTGGCGAAATCGCTTTATATTTTATGAAATCATGGTTAAAACATCAAAAGAATATTGTTAAAAATATCATTCGCATCAGATTTTTGAAATTTTGCATACGGGAACACATCATTCCTCAACATTTAAATTACATTTCTAACCACCATCTTAATCTTACTCATTATAAAATTGTCAAAAAATTTTCCTATGTAACTCAATTGTACATCCACCAAATACTTACCATAGAATTAAATGAAGCTCATAAATCTATGAGTTTTTCCAAAAATCAATCTCTTTATCTCGTTAGAAAAATGTCATCACATATCCCTATTCACATCTTAGATTCTTTTCTTCATAGGCAAAAAATTTTCTACACTCGTGCGTTCGAAGATGAATTATTGAAACAAAATAAAAAAATTGATTGGCTTCTTAAAAAACAAAGAAATGAATTGATACGAAGCATAAAACCAATACATTACAAGATTTTTCACAATTCTCCTAATTTATCTAACCTTTCCTTTGATAATAATAAAACACTTTTTGATATTCAAGTAGATTCCTCTGATATCTTTTTTAAAAATAGAAATAAAAATAAAAATACATCATTATCTGAAAAGAGAGATAAATGGTTCATGAATTTGTCTAATGTGCAGT
>NW_017275099.1:0-9935 GCF_001594065.2 Cyphomyrmex costatus
TCGGTAACGAGTAACTGTAACTAGTTACTTTTAAAAAGTAACTTTCCATTCCCTGACTATTATATATAATTACATACCCACACGGAAAAAAACCTCTATTAGACGTCCATTAGACATCCATCATGGAGGTTTGAAACGTCCATTAGACGTCCATGAAACTTCCACTGGACATCTACTGCATATCCAGAGTTCCGCATTTTATACGTCGATAAGACCTCCATTAGATGTATTTATAGATGTCTATTAGACGTTGCATGTATCAATTTCAGATGTTTTATAGAATTTTATTAGATGGATGACCAACGTCAAATGGACCAAATATGGATGTTTTACAGAGCTCTAATAGATGTTTAAAGGACGTTATATGGACCAACCGTAGATATTGTAGAGTTCTAATAGATGTTTAAAAGACGTTATATGGATAAAATATGGATGCTTTAGAGAGCTTTAATAGACGTTTAAAAGGCATTATATGAATCAAATGTAGATGTTTTACAGAGCTGTAATAGACGTTTAAAAGACGTTATATGGACCAACCGCAGATGTTGTACAGAGCTCTAATAGATGGTTAAAAGACGTTATATGGATCAAATATGAATGTTTGAGAGAGCTCTAATAGACGTTTAAAGGACGTTATATGGATCAATTGCAGATGTTTTACACAGCTCTAATAGATGTTTAAAAGACGTTATATGGATCAAATGTAGATGTTTTATGGAGTTCGATAGATGATTAATAGACGTAGTATAGAACAACTATAGACTAATAATTTCATCGCAGACTTAACAGTATAAGGAAGAGGTAAGTATAAATATAAAAATTCACAATTGGAATTGAAAAAAGTCGTTGTATTTATCATAAAAATTACATCATCACACTATTTAATAAAATATAAACAGGAAACTATATAGGGTGTCCCGAGAGTTTCTTCTAATCGCTTTTGTGTAGATAGAGCGAAGTAAACTGAGTCGAAATGTCCTCTACCACTTTGCAAATTTTACAATAGTTAACGATATTAAAAATTGTGTATCTTCTTCTCATAGAATTCTAAAAATTTTTTCAGAATTTTTTGTTAACTTTTTAGTACTGCATTTTCTTATTGGCAACTATTTTTACCAACATAAGATATATAGTATTAAAAAATTCTGGAAAGATTCTGTAAAAATTTTCAGAACTTTATGAGAAGAAAATAAACAATTTTTTTCTCTCGCTATTTTCCTGTAAAGTTGATAGTATTTGAGAAAATAATTATTGAAAACCAATATTCGGCTATCTTTAAAAATTAATATCTCGTTAACCATTGCGAAATTTGCAAAATGATAGGACTTTTCGACTCAGTTTAATCCGCTCTGTCTATACAAAAGCGATTGGAAGGAACTCTCGGAACATCCTGTATAATTTTGCAGCAACGGATGATCACATAAGCATCTATGCCAATGCAAAATTTCATACAATTCTAGAAATTTTTATATTAACATAGATGTATGATCAAATCAATCAGCTGCGGCAATCTTTATATATACAAACAATAACCTATATTATGTGTGAAACTTAATATATTATTTATACTGACTAATCGTATGCCATATTTCGTAATATATTAGAATTAACCAGTTGAGCATTTCTCTTTTATTTGACTGTAACAGTAGAATACTTGACTAATCAATTCTTATAGATTACCGAGTACGACATACGGTTACGACCAGTATAAATAATGCTCCCGACAATCTAAAAATTTGAATAAAACATGAATACCGACTTATCTATCCACGTAGGCGGTTAACCTATCTGAAACATATTGAAAATCTATTATAACATTGGATACCATTGACTGCGTTCTAGAATACGTATTATGGAATTATTCGGAATGGATTCCGATCGGAATTGTTCAATTATTCTTTAGACATCTATTGTATTTTCTAGGAAAATGAAATAATAATTCTGATCCGAATCCATTCCAAACAATACGTATTCAGCAAATAAAGCAACTCATAAATGATGCCGTAGCCAATAAATAAACTTTACAGTTCTTTACTTTTTCTGAAGTGAATAGACTAGCCACACACAAATTAAAACCGAGATTAAATTAGAATTTAACCAATTAAAGTTCTCACTTGAGACTCACTTTTTTTTCTTTTAATTGTTTAAATTCCAATTTTGATTTCTACAGTCCGATCTATGTACATATGCAATTATACTTCCAATATCCCTCAATACTGTATAACTTTTAACGACAGTTCATTATTTGTTATATTGACATTGTGTATTGTTACATTGTTCAGCTTTTTCTTCGCATATATTTACATACAATTTTTTCTTTTTTTTTAAAGAAGCCTCAGACTTGCAATTCAAGTTAATGGAAACTTATATTATTATTCATCGACATATCATCATTGGCTCCTAAGAAAAAAAAAAGCTGAAAATAAAGCTATAAATTATTGAATTACAACATCTGATACCTTACTTCAAAATACATATCTATATCCCGATTCTATAACTCTATGACAATATCAATATCTTTATACTATCATTGCGTAAATATTAGCCCAGATCTTTGTACACACAACAACGCTTTGATACCAAACGCTGATTGGTGAAAAACCGGTTGCGAGGGTAAAATTTACCCCCATAACCCGTTTTTCACCAATCAGCGTCCGCTGTCAAAGCGCTGTTGTCCGTATGAGGATCCGGGCCTATACGTCATAAAGAATTGCGCAATGACAATGTAACGATATCTAACTGTCGTTAAAAGTTACATTAGAGGGGTACTGAAGTAATTGCATGTATACAGATAGCATAAGGCCTGTTCTTTTTGGCTGAACTTTTGCACCAGTTCATCCTTTTTCCTTTTCTCTTCTTCCGGAGAGAAAAGGATAATAAATTGGTGCAAAAGTTCAATCAAAAAGAACAGACCTATAATATACAATAGAATGGATACATAATAGCTTGTTAATAATAAAAATAGTCAATATTTCATTCCCTTTGTAAAGCCTATGATACATAGAAAAACGTAAGGCCGTAAACGTAATCAGTAAACGAATTAACCAATCTCAGTTGAGAACGTAAGCGGCGGTGGCTTACGTTCTCAACTGTGATTGGTCAATTCGCTTACTAATTACGTTTACGGCCTTACGTTTTTCTACGTGTCATGGGCTTAACACTATTGATACCTTCCTTTTTCTAGATTCCTTGGCTATTGAAAGACAATCCTTATTTATCCGAAGAAACTCTTGGATTACCGTGTTCAGCATATATAGGTGCCTTCCGCTTCTCTTCATTTTGGTATCTCGCCTTGGAATGTCGAAACCATTCCTGAATCCTCCGCTGTATCCTACTTCGGTCCGAATCTGGAATGTTGTGAAGTATGGATCCTAGAAACATTTTCTTCAGCTGAACTTTTTGTACATATTGACATAACGCTTCATATTTAAATAACTACATTTTTTCATTATGTATATAACGTAAAAATTTAATGTAACAATTATCGTTCTTTCAATTTTCGTTTCCATCTAATAACTATAAATCTTATTTCAAATGTTTACCTTTATACGACATAATACTTTATATGACTTTATATATATGCATATTTAATCACCATGCGCGCGCGCGCGCGCGCCCACACACACACGCACACACACACAACTATGTTGTATAAAGTTGACATACTATGTCATATAAAAAGGTACAAATTCGAAATAACATTTAATTAATTGTAAGATAGAAACGTAAATTAAAGAAACGATAATTATTACAACTTATAAAATTTGTAATACATGATATAAACAGTAAATATAAATAGTAAATATAAATGCATATATAGAAATGGAACTGAATTTAATTTTTAATTTGTCATTCTAAATTTGATTAAGTCAATAATCAGGAAAATGTATATATTAAAATAGTAATTATTTTTTAAGCTATATATATCAATACGTATGTACATGTATATTTGAAAATATCTAATTGTTGTAATTCAAAATACTTGTACATAAATATTGTTATATAAATACTTACTGAAAATCACTTTTATTAATTCTAATTCATGAAGCGGTTTCTTTCCGCGTCGGCCTTCCCAGTTATATTTTTCCGCCAATTTATTAGAAAATATTTTATATAAAATCTTCTTTACGGCATCATCGATATTAATTCCTCCAATGGATTTGATATATGCGCGCTGTGAAATAAAGCACATTTTTGTTATCTTATTGAACGCATATTCCTTGTCAATTCCAATATTATTTTTAAATGGTTGTGATAAAAGTTCTAGTAAAGAATAAAAGATAAATAACTAATTTATACAGACTCTATGTATGGAACGTATTGTAAGACACATGTATACACTATTTTGAAAGATGTGTGTGCGCGTACGTGCGTGCGTCGTGTGTGCATCATAGTATATTCTATACATAAAATCTGCATAAAGTGTTTAATATCTAATTATTTTTAATTGTGCTTAAAATAATTTATTTATATGACTAATTATTTCTCAAATCTCTCTTTATTTTTTATTTGATATAAATATAAAATTATATGCATATTAACTTACTATTGCAGCATTATCTTCAGAATCACGACATTTCAGGATGTTTTCAATTTCTACTAATTGTTCTACAGTTTTCAACGGAAATCGGTTCTCAGCAGTTTCAAATGAAACATTTGTGTACCTGGCTTCTGTATCTACATTTGTCTTTTTAACTAGAACATCTAATAAGGCCAGTCCTTGCTTCATATCGTGTTTTAGAATCGTTATTTCTCTTGTTAATCTTTCGAGATGATTCACTACAAACATAAAGGAGGATGTTAGAAAAGGGCGAATTTTTTCTCAAAAAAGGATGTATAGTAAGAGAAATATTGATTTTTTGGTAGAGTTTGACTTCTTAGTGGTGTTTGGGGAACACCTCGAAAATTGAAGAAGAACATGCTGCATTTATGGAAATTGGGATAAATACACATGTTCGTGTTTATTAAAAAAAAATATCCTGGGAGTTGAATAATGTCTGATAAATCGGGGGTTCTGTATCAGATGAATATTCACTTACCAATTGCATCTGATAAACGTCCAGAAGCTAAATCACATCTTATTTGTTTCCTTTGTTGAATATCTGTCTCTATACATATAAAATATACAACGAAAATTTAATACAGAAACAATGTGTGTGTGTGTGTGTGTGTGGTAAAATAGTATATATTTGAATCTCACAGCATATTCCATATATAAATTCTGCAGAAATTTGTTTTTTCTCATCCTAGTTCTCCAACATAATAGCGTTTTCCACTGGGAAAACTGGTGCAGCACTAGCGTCGTGCTACCTAATCAGTAAAAAATATTTTTTAAATATGGTATGCTGATTGGGTAGCACGGCGCTAGTGCTGCACCAGTTTTCCCAGTGGAAAACGCTATAAGATTCTTTTATTACGGTATTTATTTAAATACATAGTTATGTATTATGTAATATGTGATACTTGCATAATACCTTAAATAATTGTGTGCATAGTTAACATAATAAATTATATATGTACATTATATATACATATATTTATACATGAATATAGTATGATTGACAATAAAATTACATGGTTTTTAAAATACCATATATTAACCTGTGACTTATTTTTTTAATGTTATTCGTATTGTAAATATTATATGTACATGTTTAATAAGTAAAATATTAATATTTTACAAACCATATGTAATTTTACTAGTACTAAACATAATGTTATTCATGTATGTATACAATGTATAATTTATTAAATGAACTAAGGTAGTATGTTACATGTAACTTAATATTTACTGGGTATGATGTATTACATACAATACACTTATGTAATGACAACATTTACTTACATAAAGATGTAACAATGTGCTTACCTCGCAAAAATGAACGAAAGTTCGAGTTCGTGTGTGAGACCTCTTGTGACTCATTACATCTTTCCGCAGAATTAGACGGTGAATTTTCACAATAATTTTCCAGTTCATTTGAAATGGTTGAATTTTCTCGTTTGTTCGTACTGTAATCTCGTCTGTTCGAACTGTAACCTTTCGTTACAAAATAGTGGAAAAAGAAAATATAAAATAAATACGAATTTATAAATTATACATTAAAAATTATACAGGATGTTTGAGAAGTAATGAAAAATATCTCGCATAGGAGTAGAATGGACTAAACTGAAAAGAAATGTCCTTCACCATTTTACAATTATCGCAATAGTTAACGAGATATTAATTTATAAAGATATTCAAATTTTTGTCCGGCCCACCGCCACATGCAAGCGCGCAGCTGAATAGAACCGCCTAGCGAAACGCGCCGCGCGCATTCGCCATCGCTTTCCTCTCAGTTTAGTCCATTCTACTCCTATGAGATATTTTTCATTGCTTATGAAACACCCTGTATATGTAATGGATTTAACAAAAAGTATGTATTATTCGCGTAATTAATATAGAATTGTTATTACTCTTACATTTCCCAGGAGGACGTGGAACAGTCGGTAAATCTATGTCGTCGTTTGATTCATCTTCATCACTATCGGAGGAAAAAACTTTTTTCGCTCTAATTTTTCTGTAAGATTTAGTTTCCTTTGCGGAATCCATGTCTGACGTGTACATTGCTAACTCTGCTTTTTCATCCGCCTTCTGTAGAGACGCTGAAAATATATTAAATGTTATTAATAAATGGTGCAAACTTAAAAACTATTTTAATTAAGTACTTACAATACTCGCCAAAAATCTGAATAATTTTAAAGGAAGGCCAATTGGCACTTGGTATTTCTCCTTTTTCAATCGCCTTCCGAATACCACAGTTTGTTTTGTAATGTGCAGGATATTTACATAAGTCTTCACTTTGTAGCCAAATTTTTGGTACTACTTCAATACCGTCGTCGAATTCTGCGACGATGAATCCTTGATTTGACATCTTTCTGAAATTTTTAATATTTTTAAGAGCATTATTGTGAACACAAGACTATTTGAACAAATCATTAAGTATACATAAAATTCTCTTATTAAAAAAATAATGAAATAAAGCGTAAAATGTATTACGAATGTACAGTGTTTATAAGTGGTATTACTGCAAAATATCCTTCATTTATGTATGGTAATTTTACAAATTTATATTTGATTTTGTGCAAAGGCCAAACTTGAAGATCACATAATTGACTGACTTTAAATATACCCAAATCTACAGAACTGCATGGATAATTATAAAGTTCCTCTACAGTTTTAAATTTACGACCTATTACAACGTAATTGCCTTCATTCGACGTTGCGATATTTTCTATACAGACGATATCTTTTTCTATGAAGCAACAATTATCTGAAGATGTAACTGAAATAATAAAATGATGAAATTCAATCTTGGAAAATTGTGGATTGAAGCAACCTGATACCAATGGTCCTTTCTGGTGTCGAGTCTTTACATTGATTCTTGAAACATTTACATTGTCAGAATTTATTTCACAGAAACCTTTTTCCGCATAGCGATTGCTAATTTGCTCTAAAGGTTTCTCTGATTTTCTTAAATTAGATTTCAACTCTTTCATAAAATTTTCAAACGGAAAAGCACTAAAAGTATCTAATGGTCCAAATTGTTTTACGCAATCAGATATGTGTAAAAGACCATGAATATTATGAGATGCAAATTCGGGCCCATAAATTTTAATAAAACATTCAACGAAATGTTTCAATAATTTATCAGCATATTCAATATATTCGACTGTGCTTTTCTGACATAAAATGCGAACAGCAACATGCAAAGTGAGAAAATTGGAGAGGATATTAGAATTCAATTCTTTTTTTAATATAACGGGACCGGTATATAACAAAAATTGTCTCAATTCAGTTGCTTTCCACTGTGAAAAATCTTGTATTTCTCGTGGCCTTCTAGCAAATTCTTTTGGAATAAAATGTCTCATGTTAAGAAGAGATTTGGAAACATTTTTTATTTTAGACGAGGATAAACATCTAATTTTAAGAGGACCAGTTATCCATAAACTTATTAGCTTTTTAACAACACCAATGCATATCAGATGCATGTAATCTAATGGAATCTGAGATACAATGTCAAAATTTTGAATGTTTAATAGAATAGAACGACCAACATGATATTCTTCTTGAATTAGATTACGAAAACTTTCGTCTGTTCTTTTTGGGCAATTAAACTCGAGAAAGCAAATTCTATTAGCGATAAAATCACCTTCAATTGTACATTTTGAGCAGCTAAAATAGCCTGTATGTCCTTTAGTGAGAGTAATGAAAGATTTAGCAGGAGCATCACATATGATAGAGTGTATTAACACTGAAACTGTCGTTTGATTGTAAGTTACGCCATTATTATTCAAATTATTGATATCTTTTACAAACTGTTCTAAAAAATTATTCGCATTCGCTGGTTTACTTTTCCCGAAATAGCAACCGATAAGAAATACTTTCTCGTGAGGCATGATTCGACCCAAAATAGGCCATAATTGATTTGAATTGGATCGAGAGATCGGCACACCATCGATACCGATTTGAATCTGAATAAGAGATGAAACCGTATTCTTGCTTTTAGATAAGAATTGTCGAATGCCATATTCAATACCAAAATGACAATATTGTCCAGGAAACATATCAGTAATAATGGAAAATCGTGGTGTTTGTAATAATGTCTTTGCACATTTTGGTAAATTGGAAAAAACTGGATGTGCTGTTCTTAAACCGGATAGTAAATGTGATAAAGCTGCGTGAGAAATACGATGGGTGACAGCCCATTGTACTAAAAATGTCTTGAAATCATCGTTTTCTTTCTCCGAATAACTTTCTTTTTCCGCTGTTATAAAGACTCGATGTAAAAATTCATTGTTCAAAGAAATATCAGATCCAAAAGTATTCGTTTCATCGGACAATGATAAACTCAATGTTTCTTGTACATTTTCGGAAACGACGTTATTAAAATTGACATGTACAGTTTCATCGGACAATGGTGAACTTAATGTTTCTTGCACATTTTGGGAAACAACATTATTAAAATTGACATGTACAGTTTCATCGGACAATGGTGAACTTAATGTTTCTTGTACATTTTCGAAAACAACATTATTAAAATTGACATGTACAATCTCGTCTGCATGATCATTATCCGAGGCAGAATTATTTGAAGTTACATCTAAATTTCAGGCTGTAGATTTTTCATTAAAAGCTATTGAAAATAAAGCACTTTCTTCCTTAATTAATTTTCGGCGATACCTTGATGAAATAAGCAATTTACGCTTTGGCATGATTATATGTATATATATTCTAATATTTTTATATAATATATTTATGCATGCACAAATATATACATATAAAATATATATATTGTAATTAAATCAAAAATAATTTTTAATGAATATTGTATACTTAATTTGTTTTTTTCTTCGGTAGTCCTTACTGTCCAATACTACATACGTTGCCAATTATATTGTCACTGACCACAGAAAAAGTACGCCTGTAACACTGTCAATACACAAGGAAATGGAATTATTTCTTGATGCTGAAAAAATAAATTACAATGACATGAAGGTGAAGTACATGGCATATACATATATGTATATATATATGTATGTGTGTGTGTATATATATATATATATATATAACATACCTGCCGCAATACTTGAAATTTATGGCTGCGTTTCAAAATTCGTTGCCAGCGCTAAGGACTGCCGCACACAAAATTTCATAACAGTAACCGTAAGAAGTAAATTGAAGCCGACGAGCCAATCAGAATATTGGTTTAGGTTACGTGATCTAACGGAAATGGGGGGGAAAATAACAGTAAACTTATCCACAACCTCGCAACATGGCGAGTTTCAACCGGTTGAAATTCGTCATATTTGCGAGTAATTGCGAGGTTATAGATAAGTTTAGGCTCTCTCTCTCTCTCTCTCTCTCTCTCTCTCTCTCTCTCTCTCTCTCTCTTTCT
>NW_017275099.1:11537-23004 GCF_001594065.2 Cyphomyrmex costatus
TAGCATGTATCCAATCGAACCGTGTTCAATCGTGTGCAAAGTAACGACAAAAGTAACTGTAAATTTCGTTACCGTTACCCAAAAAATGTAACTCGTTACCGTTACAGTTACCAAAAAAAGAAAGTAACGCAGTTACCAGTAAAGTTACCAAAAAAATAACTTGTAACTGTAACTTCGTTACAAGTAACAAGTTACTTCCATTCCCTGAATATATTTAATATTTGTCTATTAGAGCTGTATAGTTTATCTATATAGTTCATTTCGTCATTTTGAATTATATATATATATATATACTTATATATTATGTGTTATATTTTAACCTTTATATATCATATTTATGAAGTTATTTGAAAAAATATTAATTTACTGATAAAATTTAAATATATTGATTAATCTATCTAATGGACGTCCATCGTGGATTGACAGTGGATCATCCACAGATCATCCATTATATATCTCTAATGGACGTCTAACTAACTTCCGTCTAACTAACTAACTTTCGTGGATGTAGATGTCGCATGGAGCTATGGAGGTCATGTGGACGTCTAATGGATAATGTGTTCTGTGTGGGAAGTATTTTTCCTTTGCCACCCCCGATGGCCAATTTGAGTATTTGTGTCGCCCGTTTGGTTTTTGCGAAGCCCCTGCGGAATTTCAGAGAAGACTGAATTATATTTTGCAACCTCTTATTAGAGAGGATAAAGTTTTAGTCTATATGGACGACATTTTAATTCCTTCTATCACTATTGAAGAAAATTTAGAAGTTGTCAAAAGAACTTTGCTATTGCTTAAACAATATGAATTTGAAGTTAATTTAAAGAAATGTCAGTTCCTTAAAAAATCAATTGAATATCTAGGCTATTCAATCTCCTCTGATGGTATTACTTTAAGTAACAGACATACTAAAGCAGTTCAAGATTACCCGTATCCTCGTACAACTCATGAATTACAACGTGCCATAGGTTTCTTTAATTATTTTCGCCGATTCGTACCGAATTATGCAGCAAAGGCCAGGCCGTTAACAAACCTGTTACGTAAAGATATAAAATTTGTTTTTGATGATAGTTGCAAAGAAGCATTTGATTATTTTAAAAAAGCTCTTTTTTCATACCCTGTTTTGAGACTGTATCAGCCTACTGCTGAGACAGAGCTGCATACTGATGCCAGTTCAACAGCTATAGCTGCTATTCTCCTGCAGCGCCAAAGTGATGGAGTTTTAGCACCCGTAGCATATTTTAGCCAGGCAACTAATGGGGCGGAAAGCCGCTACCACTCATTCGAATTGGAAATGCTAGCGGTGGTAAAATCAATTGAAAGGTTTCACATTTACCTTTACGCTGTTAAATTTAAAATAGTGACAGATTGTAATGCCCTTGCCTGCGCTCTTAAAAAAGCAAGTATTAACCCTCGTGTAAATCGTTGGATTTTAAAGCTACAAAGCTACTCGTTTGATGTAGAACATCGAAGCGGTCAAAAAATGTCTCATGTGGACGCGTTAAGCCGTATATGTATAGCTTCTATAGATTCTATTCCTTTAGAACAGGAATTACAATACAGACAACTTGCCGATACAAGTTTGCGTAAGCTTGCTCAGAGTTTAGAGCAGGAAGAAAATAAAGAATTTCAATTAATAGATGGTCTTATTTATAAAAAAGGTAAATATCGAGCTAGATTTGTCGTTCCTGAAAATATGATATATCAGCTGTTGCGAATTTATCACGACGAAGCTGCTCATTGCGGAGAAGAGAAAACCTACCAAGGTCTCAGTGCGAATTACTGGTTTGCATCTATGCGAAATAAAGTAAGAAAGTACATCTTTATTGTATGAAATGCATGTTAGCGAATAGCTCACCTAATACAAAGGAGGGTGAATTACAAATCACTCCGACTCTTTCTCTACCGTTTTGTATTCTCCATGCTGATCATATGGGTCCCTTACCTGAAACGTTTGATAAATCTAAGCACATTTTAGCTATAATCGATAGTTTTACCCGCTTTACTTGGCTCTTCGCGGTGGAAACTACCTCTACAAGTGAAGTAATTGAATATTTGACTCCTTTATTCGATATGTTTGGCAATCCCGATGAATTGGTTACTGATAGAGGTACAGCCTTTACCTCGGATGAATTTGCTGAGTTTCTCTATACTCGTGAAGTTAAACACCGTCAAGTAGCTGTGGCTGCTCCTTGGGCTAATGGCCTAATTGAACGCGTTAATAGATTTCTAAAATCTTCACTTAAGAAGCTAGTGATCGAAGATACCGATTGGTCTGCTCATTTACCAACTATTCAGTACGTAATTAATAACACGTTTCACAGTTCTATTAAAAATACTCCTTCCAAGCTTTTCTTTGGCTACGATCAACGTAACCATTCTGATTCAAAATTCGTTGACTTTTTGACTAGTTTATCTAAATCTGAATTGCATTACGAAGAAGAACGTAACTTAGCACGTCAAGTAGCTATAGATACAACCAACCAATTAAAACAGTATAACAAAGTTTATTACGATCGAAGACATAAAACTCCAACTAAATACAAATTAGGGGATTATGTTAGTATTCGAGATCACGGAGCCAAATCAAGTGGTCATAAAAAGTTTAAACCTCTCTATCATGGACCATATATGATAAGCAAAATTTTAGATAAAAATAGATATGTTGTAACGGACATTCCGGGTTTTAACTTAACGTCTAAGCCATATAATTCTGTCCTTTCCCCCCATAGACTTAAGTATTGGATAAAACCGTTAAAACCCCCTCTAGATGATAAGCAAACGCTCTAATTTTAAGATATTATTTGATTATTGTATTTAAAAAGCGACTTAATCATTTTTATAAGTTAAGCCATTATAAACTTTTGATTTTGTTTCAGTTATAATTTTAAAAGGAAATAAAATAAACATGTTTCCGTTCGAGTCGAACGCTCTGTCAGTATGGCCGAGCTGTAAGAAATGGCCTATTTCAGTTACTAGCGAGCTAGTTCTTTTCTGTTATTTCTCCATTACTAGCGCTCCACTCGCATGTGCGCGCAGTCCTTTCCGCTTGTGATTGGTCTGCCTTAGTTGTAAGTCGTTGATTGGCCTATACACGGCATCTCTCCCTCCTCGGGTACGCGAGCCCGCGAGAAGTCGTGGCAGTCGTTGTTCGTGCACGGTCGTGCAGTGAACAGTTCAGTATTGTTTGAGATACCAAGCATTGTACTCATATATTCACGTTAAGTAAAGTTATAGTAAAGCCTACTTAGTGTGTTCTGACTTATTGCTCGTCGCCCTCTTTATACCAGACATCCTGGTTTACTTTAGATTGTCCCCGAGACGTCCTCGGTTCCATTATAGCCGTGATTAACCCACGACTTCCTTTCCTGACATTCTTTGGCAGTTTTAAATTTTAGATTGTCCCTGCCTTACACTATCTAGTAAAAATTGTCGTTAAAAAGTTTTAGAATAGGCCTACTGCCCCTGTATTCTGTAACTCGTTAAGGCAGTTAACGACATCGTTGCGCAGATATCTTATGGTATAAAAAGCTGCGCAACGATGTCGTTAACTGCTTAACGAGTTACAGAATACGGCCTCTGGGGGCCTATTCTGTACACGCTTACTGACAACTGTCGGTGTCGTTAAGTAGCAATAACCAATGGTAAGGATTAGGAGAAAAGTGCGATTCTTATTGGCTATCGCTACTTAACGACACCGACAACTGTCGATAGCTGTGTATAGAATATGGGCAATGGGTATCGATCATGAAACTTTTTCCCTAGGATGAAAAGTGAAAAGTGAAAATTTTTATCATTTGACCTAGTTTACACCCAGCCGTCCAATCCCAATTCACTTCGAAATGAAGTGAATTTATGGAACGTTTACACCCGGATTGATATTACTCCTAAGAGGCATAAGAGCGGTATGAAAGTAAAATGTTAGAGTTGCCAACCTAATTAATTATAAAGATATAATGGCGTCATATAACCTTATGATAAAAGCGAAAATGCAAATTCACTACCAGTGGAGAAACAACAGAAACGCATAATATTTAGAATAATAATTGTCATTATTTTTTTTATTTTTGAAGTTTTATGAAAAATATCAGGACTTATATAGTGTATAATAATGAATTTACAAGAGATAGTTGTTATTAACGCATCATACATGAAAATTATAAAACAAATGAGTTTACTCAAAATACATATGTATCATAAACTTTTGGAAAATATTTTGAACATTCAACAAAATATAATAACAGAGCACACTTCTGAAAACACAAAATATTAATCGTAAACCTATGCGAATCTGGATGAAAAACCGAAATCAGTATTGGTGGGAAGAAACTGTAAATAAACATTTTGAAGATGAAGATTGGATTGAAACATTCAGAAAGAAAAAATCGACGTTCTAATATATATGTGAAGAGTTACGTCCAATGCTTGAACCTGTTGAACCTCTATTAAAACCACCTAGAAAACCCTTAAATGTTGAAAAAAAAGTTGCTGTAGCATTGTATTACTTGGCAAGTTGTTGCGAATATCGTGTAGTTGGAAATGTTTTTGGTATACATAAATCGACAGTATGGAAATGTGTACACGCTGTTGTTAAAGCAATAAATACCACACTTCTTCCTGAATGGATCACAATGCCAGACGAAACAGAGTGTGAAGTAATATCATCATTTTATAAGAATTTAACTAATATTCCTCAAATCATTGGAGCACTTGACGGTACACATACCTATATTACCTCCAGTTGAAGGCTACAGAGATTACATAAATCGGAAAGGATGGTCATCAATTGTGCTCCAAGGTGTAGTGGATACAACTTTGATGTAATAAATTAATGTCAAATTTCCAATTACAAAGAAATTAAAATATTCAGGAGTTAATATTTAATTATGAATGAATCCTTTTCCAGATTTAGAAATATAAACTGTCAAGCACCTGGATGTTCACATGATGTAGCTGTTTTAAAAGAATCTATGCTATACAAAAATGCAGAAAAATTGATACCTAAAGTATTTATTAAAACATATTATTTATATTTCTATTTAGCAAATTAAAACTATTGTTTTAAAATAAAAATAGTATTAAAATGTCTAAATTCTTTTGTGAACTTTGTAGAATTTCAAACAAGTTCGAAACGTGAATGTACCATATTTTATAATGGGAGATGGTGCTTATCCACTTTTGCCATGGCTAATGAAAGCATATGGAAACACCAAGCTAACGCTACAAGAAGAATTATTTAATACGCATTTTAATAGAGGAAGAGTTTACGTTGAAATGGCTTTTGGACGTTTAAAATCTCGATGGCGTATACTTTTAAAACGTAATGAATTGAACTACAAATTTGTTCCTGATGTGGTCGCTACTTGCTGCACATTACATAATATCTTAGAAACTAAAAAAAGATCCATTTTTAAATGCTTGGGAACAATATGTAAAAGAAACTGAAAACACATTTCTTCAACCGCAAAATTTATCATGCAGAATATATAACGATTTTAATGCAAACCAAATTCGAAATGCGTTGCGTGATCACGTTGCAGAACTCTTATTAGAATAACAAGTTTTAATAAATTAATACAAATAGAAATACATAATTGGTTTTTATTGTACAAATAATTATATATTTTACTTATTAGAATACTTATGTTTATTTATGTAACAGTATTATAAAATACATTTTTAAATATATAATAAAAACATTAAAAACATAGTTTTCTTTTAGGAACAATACTTATCACGCAGAAATACTTTTTTAATTACATATCACTTGTACCTTTTTAAGTACATATTTCGCGAAAAAAAAAATATATAGATTTAATATAATTTAATATAAATTTTATTAAAATTTAATAAAATACCACATAAGATCTTAATAAAGAGTTGTTTTTTATTAAAATCTTATATAGATTTAATTTGGACCATATAATGATCCATATTAAGTTATATAAGTTTTTTATTAAATATTTATATGGAATTTTTAAAATTTAACCCATATTTGATCTTAATAAGCAGCTTATAAATTCTTTATATGTTTTATTTGTAACATTATGAATTTTATTGAAACCTTATATAGATTTAATTTGGATCATATAATGATCCATATTAAGTTATATAAGTTTTTTATTAAATATTTGTATGGAATTTTTTAAATTTACCCATACTTGATCTTAATAAGCAGCTTATAAATTCTTTATATGTTTTATTCGCAAAATTACGAATTTATAAGCTCCTTATTAAGATCAAATATGGGTAAATTTTAAAAATTCCATATAAATAGAAGCAAACTTAAAAAAATTTTTAACAATTCTGTGTTTTTTAGCAAAGTATATAAAGCCAGTATAACGCTCTTGTGGAACATATAGAGAGTAAACAAACTAAACAAATGAGATAAAAATCAGCAGTTTTGCTTTCTAAAAAAGAGACATATACAGTTTATATATTTATTTATTTTATCAATAAAAAGATATACTAAAAATACAAAACATATAATAAAGATTTCATATAAATATATATACAAATTTAATGAATGCAGTACATAGAGGCCGAGCTGTCATTTACTAAAATGCATATACATATGTAAAACGTTTATATTTTTATTATATATTCCATATACAACAAATTGAAAAGTGGAAAATTGTATGATACGCAGATGCAACATGTTGCTCACTTGTATATCATATACGATTAATCAATCCGATGAATTTAAAAAACCTGTTATAAAGAAAAATAAAATGACATATCATGCGTATAAAATGCGCGCGTGAAAAGAAACACAGCCTATAAGTGTGAACTGTGAATACAGTGTGAAAAAAGGCATCGTGATTAAGAGAGCCAATCAAAGCTATTCCTTCAACGTCGCATCTCTGTTTTATATAGCTCTATAGTTACAACAAAAATTTTTCGCTAGAAATAAAATAACGATAAAAGTAACTCGAAATCGTTACCATTACTTCAAAAATGTAACTACGTTATCATGAACGTTACTCCGAAGAAAATGTAATGTCGTTACCTATTCGTTACCGAAAAAAGTAACTTGTAACGGTAACTACGTTACAAATAACGCGTTACTTTTGCTAACCCTGTCAATATTATATACATTATGTATATCTATATTTTTATGTAAATATACAGCATCGCTACATTATGACTGATTATAAGTACAAACTTATACATTTTTTTCGATAAAGTTTGGACTACGGCACACGAAGTTTCCAATTCTTATAACTTTAAATAGTACATATTGAAAGAGTATATGCATTTTAATTTATTTGAGGATATAACTGGAATTATGTGATTAACCTTTACACGACTAGCTTTGTGGAAAAAAATAGCAGTATGAATTATTTTAAAAACGTTGATTACTGCATAAACATTATCATTATCATCTGAACTTTTCTTAACGAAAAATTTTATTTTACCATAACCTGAACATTGTTCTTGTTCAAAATACATTGTGAAATTGTTTCGCCTTTTTTCTCTGCGGTATATCAAAGAGGTAAATATTTCTCTTTTTTGAAAATCTTGGACCCTAGAAAATACAACATACGGTTCAACAAAGCCACAAGCATGAAGAAAATCTTGATCTAAAACATTTAGACATTTTGAATCACATTTATTCAAAAGTTGGTAATTATAATGAATGTTTTGAATGTTAGCAGTATTAGAGAGATGAACTCTACGCCTTAAAATTTCAACTCCATGGGCAATTCTAAGATTGTTGATTAATTCCTTTCCTTTATTTTTTGTTCCATGAATAAGCTGACTGATAATCCCATTATATTTTTCAAAAGTGAAAGCTGAAGTTGTCCACAAAGGTCCCCATCTTCTCACGTACAATGGAAGATGAAGCTTCATGTACATTATAAACATAATCACTAGGTCGATACAAAATTCCAATGTCCCTTACAAACATCCTGAGCATTATTTCTGTCATTTTAATATCAGAAAGTTTTATATCTTTCTGAAGAAGTAGATGGATGGATAATACAAAAAGAATCCAATGTTGCAAGTAAGCATTAGGTAAAAACTTAGAAAGAATAGGAAGAGAATAATACAAGAGAAATGCCCTAAATTCACTAGCTTTCCACAATTTTGATTCTGAAATCCCTCGTGGCAATCTGCTTATAATATTTGGTGGTCGAATATTGATGAGAAGCTGATTAATCTCATTCACATGATTTCCAATATACCATTCACCTCCATTAACATTGAACCATAAATTCATGAAACGGTGTACAACACCCAAACAAACAAGATGCATATATTCTCCAAATACACATTTTGAAAGATCGAGATAGAGAATTAAAGATAAAACGGATGGACCCTTAACACCTTTGATTTCTTTTTTTTCTTTGACTGCTTTTCTAGCTTGTTTTAACATTCGTTTATTAGTTTGAAGACGAGCTGGCTCTTCTTTGAACAAGAAGGCACTTTTTCTCTTAATTTGTCTTTGATCAAGTAATATTAATTCATCAGGAGTCAGAGGAATTTTTTCCATTTTTTGTTCACATGTATTACAGCTATATAAACCAGTATGACTCATAATGTTCTGTAATTGGGCTCTGACCGGAGCATCAGCACACATAGCTGGAGCTAAAACAACCGAAGTTATCTGAATGTTCCAGTTATCTAGGTGTGTCCAGCTCACACCATCCCTATTATGAATACTAATCAAAGACTCAACAAATACTCTTAAAAACATATTCATAGGAGGATGTTCAGTATCACACCATATTCCATTTAATATCATAAAAGAAGATCTTAATTGAGATGGAACTTCGCATATGGTTAACAATAATGGATACAGAGTTATTTTTGAGCTGCGACTTAAGGAAATTCCATCTGTATTTAACATTAAAATTATTCCATATTGGGCATTATCCAAAGAGCTTTGCACTCTTATATACACTCAGAACCATCACAAATGTCTCCTATGGTATCTCTAACATTTTCTCTTCTTTTTAAAATTTCATGAAGTCTATAATTTTCAAAATAATGTTTAATTTGATCTTCAATAGAAAAGCCATAAAATACCTTTTTCTCTAAAGAATTGCACATAATACATGAAGCTTGATCACAAGATCGTAAAACAAAACATTTCGAACAGTAATAATATTCAATTTCTTTGTACAATGGAGCCAAATCTCTTATATATTTCAAAATGTGATAAACAGGTTTAGGCATATTATTTGATTTTGGAAGGTATTTTAAAAAGGTTGAAATATGATCTTTAAGACTTTTCTTTGTTTCCTTATTATTTAAGTGATGGTGTAACAAATCCAAAATAGCCTCATCAACAATGTGCTGACAACCATCATACAATTTCTGCTTATTAATATCATCTTCCTTTAAAATATTTTCAGTATCAGTTTCATCATTTGACTCCGAACTAATATCACTGAATAAACATTCAGTAATTATACTTTCAATATCGCTTATTTCACTTGTGACATTATTAATATGAAAAACATTACTGTTATCCAAATCTGCAGTGCAGTAACTCTCTCCATTAGATGGCAGTATTTCGGATTTTTCTTTATCTCGTTCTTGATTTAATAAGCTCACCATAACAGGTTCTACATTGGCTTCATTGTTATTTGAGAAAGATTAATTTTCATCAGAATTTTTGAAATATTCTGTTCGCTTCCAGTTATAGAGAGTGGACCTTGATGGCTAGAAATGAAAATAAAGAAATAGCAATAATACTCTGTTATAAATAGTCCAAACTAAATTTTCACACTTAAAATTTGACATATTTTATTCTTTCACTTAATAAGATTCCTGTTTTTAATCTCATATTATGATATGCTCTTGTGCAATAATTGTATCAACATACGTGCTTATTTCCATTATTTCCATCACGCGTAAACACTTGCCATGTTCTCTGTTTCTTAATAGGAGTTTGAATAGGAGAAGAATCTGATGATTGTATTGGAGAGGATGGCGGGGTGTGTGGAGGCGGTGACGAAGAATCCATATTTCTTAATTGATAAGAATTCTACAATAAAAAATCAATAAATTAATAATATAATTGAATTATAGACTTTTATATGTTTCAAAAACAATACAAAAAATTTAAGTAAACACAAAAGGCTATTAAGAGTCAACGCTGTTAGCAGTGCGTAAAAACATAATCTTAAAATCTATAACATAGATATTATGTCGAACGTTTCGATCCTTCGTTTCGGATCATCATCAGCGACAATACAATAGAAAATTAAAAAATCAAGCGACGCGGTAGCGTCGCGACGCCAAGTGCATAAAATAAAAATATAACCGTTTGACATGATGACATGATACTTGATGCGTGTATATGTTCATGTCGATGTCAAATTCACGACGCTACCACTAGCTTTATCTCGAGTTTTCACATCTTGAAACTTTAGATTAAAATTACTCAGAATTTAAAAGCACAATCAAAAATCTAAAAACACTTTTATTATATAATGTCATCGGTATCTTTCGATTGCGACCAGTCCGAATAAAATTGGTGCAGCCGATACCGAGATCTAGAGACCGAGTCCCGAAAAGGGTACGTTTCAGTTATGTTCAGACGTACGTGTGACACATACATGTATTTTTCAATCGTACGTGTGACACATACATGTAATTGTAATTCAACTGCTTTACTTGAAAAGACTAGTATAACAACGACCAAACGTGTACTTATTATTCAATTATTATTATTTAAAGTTAATAATGAAGAAGTTATAAAGATTACAAATCTTAATATTAAATCCATACCTTCGTCAAAAATTTGTATCGGTGATAATATTTATAAAGTTAATAGTGCGATTCTTCATCATGGTAAAAATATAGACGAAGGACATTACACAAATTTATTGCGAGCTAAAGGTACAAAATGGACATCCATAAATGATTTAAAAGTTGAAGTATGTAAGTGGCCACGAAATGCAAAGAGCGCGTATATATTTTTCTTAGAACAAATCTAAATTAAGTACAAATAAACTTAAGTATAATTAAGTGTCAATAAATACAATACGAGTACATCTTTAATATTAAATAAATAGAAATTTACAAAATAACTATTTTAGTAACAGAATCTGTATTTATTTTTAGAGGATTTAAATTTCCTACATTATTATCACGTTTTCATAATTAACAAAAAGCAGTGAAATCCCATAAAAAAACCTTTTTTTAAAAAAAGAAAAAAACATACGCCAAGTGCATATAAAAGATACTGAACTTCTTGATCAAAAACAGATATGAGATAAATATAATTGACCAAGTGTATTCTTCATTACGCCAGTCACATAGGACAGACCGAAAGTGACTATAATTGTCAACTGGATTATAGTGAAGAAAAAACTTGGCGTGCCCGGGTCGCATTAAAACGCAATATTCTAGAACCTTGGTTCTATCGCAATATTCTGCAGTATACACAATACAAGCGAAAACAATTCAACAAAGAAAAGATGTAAATAATTGCTTACTGAACATATTATAATACTTA
>NW_017275100.1:0-10363 GCF_001594065.2 Cyphomyrmex costatus
CGTACAGTACTTTTTTTGTCACACATATATCGCGGTCGTAAGCGGTCGTAAGGTTGTCGTAAGGTTGTCGTAAGCAGTCGTAAGGTTGTCGTAAGCAGTCGTAAGTTGGTCGTAAGCGATCGTAAGCAGGTCGTAAGATGGTCATAAGTTGATCGTAAGCCGGTGGGGCCTTACTACACATATATATACATATATAGATACACGCATATATTCTGGCACATCTTTAAAACATCGAAGGCATTGATTGTTTCTTTGGTAGTCCTTCTCGGGATAGTAGGCAATGTTTTACAGCAGGCGCGTTAAATAATTTTCACAGCGGGCGCATTGATTGTTTCTTTAGCAGTGCTTTTTAGGATAGTTGAGGGACATTTTGTTCTGGGGAGTAGCAGCTGGTTAGACAGCCCGTTTTGGGATTGTTAGCTAGCAGTTACATCGGTTACGGGCTTTGTTTCTGTAAAAGTATTTCTTAAAATATATTAAAAAGTACATAGAATATGGCGAACCTGCATTGTTATATTTGCGATAGACGATTTCCTCGTAGAACAATGTCTTGCATCGATGGAGAGGAAAATGATGCAAAACTGAATATAGCGGTCCAGAGACGTAACGCCTTTAATAGGTGTGCCTTGGAAGTAACAGATCTCACTCGAATATGTATAAATTGCAACCAGTCAATTCGTCAAGAAATACAAGCGATTGAAGAGGATCCTGGTCGTTTACGATTAAACGTTTTATCACAAACTAGGAATGGCACGTGCCTTATATGTAACGCCGAGGTAGACCTGCATCGATTGTCAATTGAATGTAAAGCTAATGTCTTTATCTGCAGAAACATATACATTCCTGAAAATGTTAAATCATGTCAATATCATTTGGATGGTCGAGGCTTTTTGCTACCAGCTCTGTTACTTGGTTTGCAATCTATTAATAGACCGTATGTGATCAGAGGACCGGAACTGCAAGTATTTTTGCAGGGACTGCGCGATGTAGCAACTAGTATGACGCGAATTGATGACGAATCCAGCTTAACAGATGAGGAATTCGAATGTTTCTCTCCAATAACAAAAGATCAATTTAGAGAACTATTTACTTACTGTGACAGAGTTCCTCGTGAAGGAGGTTATAGGTATGTTACTAAAAAACATCTGTTAATGTTTTTGTGCAAAATGCGACAAGGGCTTTCAGATGACTTTGTCTGTGCTATGTTCCAATATTCAAGCAGGCAAGCAACAAGTTTGGCTATTGCTACTGCAAGACAATCTCTGATGCAGCGTTTTGTGCCTGCCAATATTGGTTTCGACGCAATTACGCGAGAGAATTATATTGCCAGACATGTAACTGAATTCGCCAATGAATTGTACAACCCGGATCCCATTACTCCTAGAGTCATAGGAATTACAGATGCTACTTACGCGTATATGCCGAAAAGTACAAACTTCAGAGCACTTCGACAGTCATATTCTGTCCACAAAGGACGTCACTTATTGTTAGTCAAACCGGTATTGATAGTTGCGCCCGATGGCTGGATTCTTCATATTCAAGGTCCATACTTTTCTGATCATTCGAACAATGATGCTGCTATTTTGCGAAATGAATTTGATCACGATGCGCAGAGAATGAGAAGATGGATTCAGGAAGATGATATTATGATTGTCGATAGAGGGTACCGAGATGCCATTCCACTTTTCGAACAATTAGGCATAACTTGGGAAATGCCAGCGCTGCTGAATCGAAATGAACGTCAGCTTAGTACTGAAGATGCAAATGAGTCGCGGCTTGTTACAAAATCAAGATGGATAGTAGAAGCCAGAAATGGCCATCTTAGATCAATATTTAAAATCTTCCAGCATACTGTACAGATTCAGCATATTCCGAATATTGTAGACTTTTATCGAATAGCTGGTGCAATTATAAATAGATACCACCCTATAATTTTGATGGAAGGAGCCAATGCTGAAATGGCTCAACGACTACTTGAACGTGCCAGGGAACCAAATGTTGTTCAGGCACTCGTGGAAGCTGAAAATCTTCACACAAGAAACGCGCAAAGATGGGTTCGTTTAAATGCTGGTCAAATACAGGACTTCCCAATTTTAACAATTCAAGATTTAAAAGACCTTACGTTCGGTATTTATCAAGTAAAGTTGGCCCCTTCATATGTACAAGATAAATTGCAGCGAGAAGCGGAAGACGAACTACAGGTAGAGATGTTGAGAGATCAAAATAGACTGCCTCAACCAGGTTTTATTAGAGTTCGAGTCTTTTCTCGATTTCGTAACAGTACAAGATATCAGCTTTGGATTTCCTATATACCAACTGATGAACAAAATGAAACAATGGAGGATGGAGAAGATGAAAACGAAAATCCTATACAAGGTTATTATTGTTCCTGCAAGTCTGGTGCTCGGACTGTTGGCACATGTGCACACATTGCAAGCGTTGTGTGGCTCTTGGGTTATGCGCAATACGAAGAAAATGTCCATTATCCATCTACAAGACTAATTGAGTCCATACAGGATGCAGGAAATAGACCACTGTAGAATATTGAATTATAGAAAAATCAGCCCTTTTAAGGGCTATACGATGTATAAAATCCGATCGCGCAACCTCCACGTGGTATACATCGGGTAACGCTGATGCCGACGGTTCCTGGGTTTCATATACAATTATCTATCCAAACTCGCTTTTAGGAAACCTACGTGTAAAACCAATATTTTTTTTATAAAACTTTTATAAAACCAATGTAGGGGAATACTCTGTAGACATATTCCCCACCCCATCTCTTCTGTCTATCATGCCTCAAACTTATATCCCTTCAGAGGAGGCTGCTCCCCCCGCCCCCTTCCCCGCCGCTAAAAGTATCCTAACCTAACCTACAATAACTTTTTTTCCCAGTTTAAGAAACCTGGCCTAGTTGTACAGGATATACCCGCATACTGAAGCTTTGATACTCTGTACCTCGGAAACTAGCAATTTTCAGACCTCGTATCCATTGAAGCTTTTGATCAGAATATATAGAAGAACAATATTCTGGAGTTTTACGGAATTTGACCGGGAACCAATTTCCATAAGATTGGTGCGGGGTCCTTTTCAGATTTTTTTAAGCATAAATAACAAAGTTGTCCGTGTTTAAAATTGACGGACAAAAACGGACAAATTGGGTCAATAAGGGTTAACCAGGTGTGTGACAAGGTTGACGCATCCGGCGCATCCGATTTGGTCGGTTGCAGTTCAGTTTGGACTGGCAGAAGGCACAATTTCGTGAGCGGCCGCTTGCACTCGGACCGAGCGGTCCGAACGGAAACTACGCGGACGAGTCCGTCGAGGCCCGGGTTGCAAGCCACCACTCGACCAAGAGCCCACCTGCAAGGCGGCAAAGTAGAATCGCGCAGTAGTACCATCGTTCCGATTCGGACGGAAGGTTGGGCTTGCCGCCATTTACTACGCTGTTGCAGCGTGTTCACATAATCGTGCTGCCAATGCTTCCAAAACTTTTCGGCAAGTTGTCTAACTCGTTGCCACCTCGAGAGTCGGTTTTCGTTCAGATTAAGAACGGATGGTTCGGGAGACATGTTGAGGGCTGAACCGACCAGGAAGTGACCGGGTGTGAGAGCATCGTAATCGTCTACCGAATCCGAGAGAGGACCGAGCGGTCGCGAATTCAAACAAGATTCAATTTTACAGAGAAGCGTCGTCAGCTCCTCGAAAGTGAGAGTATGCGTACCCACCACGCGGCGCAAGTGATGCTTGAGGCTACGTACGCCCGCCTCCCACAGCCCTCCGAAGTGAGGAGCATGAGGGGGCATGAACTTCCAGGCGACGCGGTCGAAAGCGGTGCTATTCTGAAAGGCCGGGTCTCTCAGGGCATCTTGATAGGCCCGTGTCAATTCCCGGTCGGCACCCGTAAAGGTCGTGCCGTTATCCGAATACATCATCCCCGGTAATCCCCGTCGCGCAGTAAAGCGAGTATACGCGTCCAGAAAGGCTGGAGTGGAATATCCTCCCACTAATTCCAGATGGATAGCGCGAGTGGCTAGGCACACAAAGACGGCAATGTACGATTTGTGAGTCTTGTACCCCCTTCCCCCCGACGATCTGACGGCGATCGGTCCGGCATAATCCACGCCGCAGTGAAGGAAAGGTCGATTGGAAGCAGTTACACGAGACTGCGGCAACTGACCCATTAGTTGAGTCGGCACCGCAGCTTGTTCTCGCACACAAGGAACACAGCTATGAATGACTGATTTGACAAGTGAGCGAGCACGAAGGATCCAATACTCTCTCCGCACTGTGGAGAGAGTGAGCTTAACTCCGGCATGAAGAGTTCTGATATGTGCATGTTTAACTATTAAAGATACAAGCGGATGACTTTTTAGAAGGATTGGATGACGCGAACGTATTGGAAGAGACGCATCCTCCAACCGCCCGCCGACGCGCAGAACGCCGTCGTTATCGAGGTATGGATTGAGTGGCAGAGTAGGACTTCTGGAGTGAAGAGGTTGGCCCTTATGCAGCGACGCCAGCTCGCGAGGGAACGACTCCGTCTGAATGGATCTCAGCCAGAAAAGCTTGGAGCGCTGACACTCGTCCGTGGTGAGATCGCTCGACGGGGAGCTATCGGCGACATTCGCGTCCCGGCCACAACGACAGCAGTCCACGAAACGCATGACATAAGCCGTGACTCGAACGAGCCTGGGACATGTCGAAAATCTGGACGCTAGGTCCCAACCCTCGTCCACCACCGCCTGCCCGACGGTAGTGCGTGCCTCCGCCCGAGTTTCGCGAGGCGACGGATTGAGTTGACTGCCGAAAGCTCTGACTGGCCAGTCACCCTCCTCGAGCCTCAGCCAGGACGGTCCCCGCCACCAGAGGGGATGTGACGCGAGCTCCGCACCCAGCAATCCTCTTGACGCACAGTTGGCGGGATTGTCGGCTGTCGGAACATGACACCACTGAGAGGGCGGAAACCTCGAACGGATGAACGCAACTCTGTGAGCCACAAAAGTTTTCCAGTTTGACGGATCGCGACTCAACCAGGCTAACGCTACTGCAGAATCGGTCCAACAGTGACACGCGAGAGTAGGAATGTCGAGTGAGACTCGCACAAAATCCATCAAGCGAGATTTGACGGATCGCGATTCAACCAGGCTAACGCGACTGTAGAATCGGTCCAACAGTGACACGCGAGAGTAGGAATGTCGAGTGAGACCCGCACAAAATCCATCAAGCGAGTGAGCAGCACTGCCGCCGCTAGCTCGAGCCGCGGAACGCTTGTCGGCCTGACTAGCGCCACCTTTGATTTGGCGGCCAGGAGCGTCACGACAACTTCCCCGGATAGAGACGTGACGCGCATAAACACGGCAGCGGCGTAAGCGACGGAGGACGCGTCGGCGAATCCGTGCAACTCGCAGCCGGCCGTGTCCGAACCGCGACTCGTCCATCTAGGCAGCGTCAAGCCGTCGATGCTTGACAGAGATTGATAGATGGATGTCCAACGTGACTGAACATCCGGCGGGATCTCGTCATCCCAATCGCATCCGCAGCGCCACAGTTGCTGCATGAGAATTTTTGCCGCGACGATGACTGGAGCGACCCAGCCCATCGGGTCAAAAAGCCTGGCAATAGTCGAGAGAATTGCCCGCTTGGTCTTAGAGACCTCGGGCGAAACGTGGACATGCACTTGGAATACGTCGAGCGCTGGTTTCCACGACAATCCGAGAACACTCAGTCGCTCGTCAGGCTGCATAATTTTATTGCAAGCAAGTCCGTGATCGTCTGACGGAATGTCAGTCAAAAGCTCGGCGCGATTACTCGCCCACTTTCGTAATTTAAAGCCGCCACTCTGAAGGAGCGAGCAGACTTGATCTCGAGCCTGACGAAGCAACGGAATGTCCTCAGCCCCGAACAGCACATCGTCCACATAAATGTTATCTTTGAGAACGGCTGAAGCGAGAGGAAATCGGTCACCCTCATCGACAAGAAGCTGCTTCAGAACACGAAGAGCTAGAACAGCCGACGCAGTGCGGTATGTGACGGTCGCCAATTGATAATCTTGAACGGTTTGGTCATCCGAAACCCAGAGAATTCTTTAATAATTATGATCGCGTTGGTCGACCATAATCTGTCGGTACATTTTTGCGATGTCGGCACTGTACACGTACTTGTGCTGCCGCCACCGCAGGAGAACAGCGACCAAATCTGCTTGGAGTTTTGGTCCCGAGAGAAGATGAGAATTGAGTGATGTTCGAGGTTTCGCAGGAGGCATTGAACACCACGCGAACACGCGTCGTGGAACTGGATTCCCGAATTACTGGGTGATGCGGGATATAGACTGTCTGTGTCGAATCGGACGATGGAGGAGGCACTCGACTCATGTGCTCGAGTTCCTCGTACTCTGACATGAATGCGGAGTAAGCTTCTTTTAAATCCGGATTACGCGACAAACGACGAGTTAATCCCGTGAGCATCCCTTTCGCGTTTGACCGAGATTCGCCTATATCGATAGGAGGGCTATTGCGGAAAGGAAGACGCACTGCGTACCGCCCCTCGGGGTCGCGAGTGTGCGTTGAGAGAAAGTGCTCCTCGCACTGCCTGTCTTCGGGGGAGGTAGTGTCCACTTGAGGGACCTCCTCGAGTTCCCAAAACTTGCGCAAATCATGTTCGAGCGAACAGTGATTAGCAACAATCTGGCAGGAAGGAACAGCTGTGCCCCCCGTAGGGCCTGAAAGAACCCAGCCTAAGTGGGTATTCTGAACGATGGGTTGATCGGCGGGTCCCCTGCGGACACCGTCGATGAGAATTTGCGAGAACAAATCAGCTCCGATCAGCACATCGATTTGTTCCGATCCGGTGGGGTCAGCATCAGCCAATGTGAGATCGGCGAGATGTGTCCACGCTGAGCTGAGAGGAGTGCCACGCGGTACGTATTTGGTAAGAGACGGCAAAATGTATGCGAGCGTCGAGAACGCCGGACCGAGGCCATCGCGCGAGGTAATTTGAAGTTGCGCGACGTGTCGACACGTTCCGGCGGAAGCGCAACCCACCGCAGAAATGGATGTGAGTGTCCGCATGCGACGAAGTCGCAGAGTTTGAACAACTCGTTCAGTGACCAACGTTACCTCAGAACTCTGGTCGAGCAGGGCCCTAACTTGCACCGAGCGCCCCGACGGAGCGCTTACAATGATTTGAGCCGTCGCGAGTAAGACCGGCGACGGAGTCGCAGTTAATGCGACGGATGAGCAAGCGACGACCGGTTCGGAAGCCGGTGAGGGCGAGGCCGCGTTCGCGTCGACTGCGGTCGCGCTCATATTCGTCGGAGAAGGCGAGTCAACGTGCAACGTTGTATGATGCCGTTGTTGGCACGTACGACAAGAGTATTTACTTTGGCAAGAATTGACTACATGTTTCTCACTCAAACAATTGAAACACCGCTTTTGTTGTTTGACGAGATCGCGACGTTGATTAGAGCTTTTGCCGACGAATTGCGTACATTTACTTAACAGATGATTCTTTTTACAAAGAGAGCACTTTATTTCCGACGCGACTGACGCGGCAGAACTCGTCGCAGTTTGACGCACCGATTTGGATGTCGCGATCGGTTTGAGCTCTTCGAGAGCGTGAGCACGCGATGATATAAATTTAACAAGATCTTGATACGAAGGAGGGAGAGAGTCGCTGCCTAATTTTAATTTTCACGCGCGTCGCGTAGCCGGGTCAAGTTTTTGTGACAGTGAGTAAACGAGGATGTCGTTCAAGATGTCTTCGGATGATCGATCGAGACGTTGTAACGCCGCGAGCGCTTTGTCGACCTTATCTCGAAGAGCGTGCAATTCGGACGCCGATTCACGCGACATCGCCGGAAGATTATAAAACGTTGCTACGTGAGTCTCGATTAATCGACGTTTGTTCTCGTAACGCGCACCTAGTGCCTTCCAGGCAACATCAAAATTCTCGGCTGTGATTGAAATGTCCGAAATGACTTCGCGAGCACATCCGGTTAAACTTGACGCTAAGAAGTGCATGCGACTGAAATTTGACAGCTCTTTATTTTGAATAATTAACGAATGAAATCTATCGCGAAAAGTCTCCCACTCCTCGATCTTACCGGTAAACGGCGGCAATGGAATTTGAGGTAAATGCTGCAACGATAGCGAAGACGAGTCGGAACGCGCAGCTACGGACGCAAACGATTGATTCGGACACACGGGTGGCTCCACTTCTTCCAAAACCTCGGCCATGTAGTCAAGCGCTGTCTGGAAGATGTCCTCGTGAAGGGCCAAAGCCCGCTCCGCTGCCGTCTCCTCGTTGGGAAACGCCTTGATGAACGCTGCATTACAATGAATGCACTGGCTCCAAAGTTCCTTGAGAGCGTTGATACGCGACCGCACTTTGGCCGGCGTATAATTGTTCTTGCCGATTTTCTTAAAGTTTTCGAGAACTCGGTCAACGCTCTGCAACAACAACTGCTGCCTCTCTCTAACGTCCGTCATCGTTACTTATTGTTGCCTGTGTACTTCTGCTCATTCAATCCGGCTCGAAGGACCACTTTGTTTTATGTCGCGGAAGCGAATTTGAATAATCGCGACAATGTTCACGCTGGTTCGTGCGTCGCGTGACACACTGAGTGGCGCAATAGGAGAGAGAGAGATAGGATAAAGTACAAATGAGTGAACAGCTGGTCAACTTTATTTCACACAGAACTTCCCCAATAAGTTGTCGAGAAGGGAATTCAGCTTGTCAGGCTCATTCGCGAATGCGTCAAATTTATAATTGAGTCGCCTTGCAAGCGATACCAAAGTCAATGCCGTAGGGCGATAACGGCGCGGACGGCTCCAAGACTTCGATCCGCACGGAGAGAGCGGCAGTCGGATGGCTCTCACAATGGCCGATAGCGGCGGATTTTCGCACTCAGCACGCCGGAATGAAGTGAGTCACCATCGAATGATCCTCGGAGCTTTGCACTCACTCTAACTATAATGACTCGCGTCGGAGCGCGGCGGTTATGCCAATCGAGAATGCGCAACTCGCCGCTGATGCGGAGCGAGATGATCGCCGCGATAATCTGGTGCCGCTCTGCCACGTGTTGCTTGCTTCAGAGAGCGAACAAGAAGAAAGAGAAGAAATCACCGCGTCTTTCCGGCGAAGCGTCTGTCAGGAATTAGTGTCAGAGCGAGCAATTGGGCGAGCATGACGTCACCCATTGATTAAGCGACCAGCTAATTGGTCGGCGACCACCTGCGCACGCGAGCGACGGGTCGCGCATCCCGCGAAATGCGCGGAGCCTTCGCAGGCTCGGAGCGTGGCGCCGCTCGGCGGAGCATTCCCGTGCCCCGGCGGCAAGAGCGCAACGCGCTAATGTTGCGCTCCCGGTCGAATCTCCAACAATATCTATCTCCTCACAAGTTCACATATTATACTTAAAGACCGAGTTGTTGCCGGTTCTATTTTTCTAGACATCTTCTTATCGGCCCTATGACATATCTTTTAAGCATGTAATTTAGACATAAAGCATTTATAAGCGGTAATTTTAAAAGTGGGCCTTATTTTGTACTGGGCTTTATTCGGCTCAGGTACCTTAGTAAATTTTGTATCTAAAAGATTTCAAACGTTTCCGTCTTTACAATACAAGAAAATGTTCCCGTTTATTAGCGAAAATATTATGTACAAGCTCCTAATTTCTTCCGATCCAGTTGTAACGATGCATCCCCCATCGTTCTGGCTAACACCACCCAGCCGAACGTCGCTGCATCGCTGATTGCGATGCAGTGATGAGGGTGCATAGCGCCCGATAAAATAGCAAACATAATTCGCAGGTACAAAGCGGCAGTAACGGCCGCGTAACACCGAGCACCGCCGATCGAGACCGAAGTAGAGCGATCGCCGCGGATTCCCACTTCTTGGGACTCAGACCCGAACACCGCAAAGTACGGGAAAACGCGAGCGAAAGCGAAAAACCACGAACGCGGCATTTTCGTTCGTATAAAAATGCCGCGTTACGAGAAAAGAGGTGATTCCTGTCCCGATCTGTTCCAGACAACGAATCCCGAAATCCTCAAAAGCCTACACGACACCGAGAAAACGGGCCAGAGCGTACTCTAGCTCCGTCGAGAGTTCTCGACAGGTCTCCAGTCAGGCATCCTAGTGCACCGAACGGCAAGAACCGAGGGGCAGAGTGTGCTCTGCCTCTGCCGAGCGTTCTCGGCAGCCGTCTCGGTGCAACGTGCAACAACCACTAACGCAGTATCCACCGCGCCGATTGCGATTCACGCACACGCGCACACACCCGCTCTGCAGTGTCAACTAAACACCGCACCGACTGCGCTTCGTACACACACAACACACGCACGCACACACACACACACAC
>NW_017275101.1:0-636 GCF_001594065.2 Cyphomyrmex costatus
GATGACAGTTCCGACTCGAGCGATAGTGAAAATGAAGTCGAAGGCATATCTCGAAGTGATACGTAGAAAATTTTTTTTTCTATTAATAGTAAATAAATCACGTGGAAAACAAATTGGAGTTGAAAAAAATTATTGATTACTTCGATCGCGTAATTCCTAATTAATATAAGGTCTAATCTATACATTAAATAAATCAAGGTAAAATAATATGCCATTAATTTTGATGAAAGTATTCAACATAAATTAAAAGGGCGAAGTAAAAGTCAGAAGTAAATTACATTTAAAATAATTTAAAAAATGTTAACATGTTTACAATAGAAATATTACATAAAAAAAATTGCTTAAAATTAAAAAACATTATGCCCGTTACTTAAAATTAAAAACATGCTGCGCGTAACAATTGCTAAAATTAAAAACATGCTGCGTGTAACAATTGTTAAGCAATTTTTGTAATATTTCTATCGTAAATATGTTAACATTTTAATATTATTTTAAATGTAATTTACTTCTGACTCTTACTTCGCCCTTTTAATTTTTGTTGAATAATGCCATTAATTTTATCTTGGCTTACTTTCGCCATATCCTCTTCATTTAAAAATAAAATTAATACTTTATTTTTATCCTCTAATAAGACCG
>NW_017275101.1:1408-11351 GCF_001594065.2 Cyphomyrmex costatus
TGGAGGGGCGAGTGGAGGAGGTCCGGTGGGTCGAAGATGTTAGAGGTGTGAGTAGAAGGTAAGAGAGGATGTTAAAATGTTGTAATAACGAAAGAATGTGAAATACAGCGAAAGAGAGGGGTGGCGGGAGTCAGTGGTGGGGGGAGGGGGAGGGGCGAGTGGAGAAGGTTCGTTGGACCAAAGATGGTTGAGGTGCGAGTGAAAGGTGAGAGAGGATGTTAAAAAGTTTAAAAATGCGGACAGAGAAGAAGGAGAAGGAGAAGGAGATGGAGAAGGAGAAGGAGAAGAAGACGTTTCTTAATTTTTCATTAAAATCACCACTTTTCGACCGCTTATATCTCTATAACGGCTTGACCGATTTAAAATTTTTTTGGCTCAAATTACTCGTGGCGATGCCGCCTTTCAGGACATATGACGTTCCATTCAAAATTTTTTATATTTTAGTAGTTATGCACCTCCCAAAAATGGACTTTGGTGGCTCGGGATAAGAGACTTGTAGCGTCTCAGAGTTTTGGAACATGGCCGGAGACGCTACCGCGCCTCCTGATAAATTTTTGGCGCGCTCGCTTGTGCCCTCGCCCTTCGAGCTTAGAGGATACAGGATCTCCGTGCTAGTGCAGTCACCAGTGACTGACACAAAGTGTCACGTCATAATATATATAACTACACTACCTTATACAGCTAACTAGTAGCCCTCAACTGAGTACGAAGTATAGTATTGTACCGAATACGGGCAATAGAAATAATTTGTGTCACCGTGGACTTTATGACATGGTGTGCACAAAAATTTATAAAAACATTACAATTGGAAAACACCCGATGTCTTACATAATAGTTACATAATCAAAATCAAAGAGAACACATAATAAATTTTTAGGTAATTATTTAGATTAGGGGACACCTCACCGATGACCTTGACCTTGACATATGTTGTCAAGGTCATGATTCTGAATAACTTTGCCTTAACAACTAGGCGGCGGACTCTTATCATTTTTGAGATATTAAGCGTTGAAGTTATTTTTAACAGTAGTGAAACCGGTAAATCTTTAGATCAGGGGACTCTCCACAATTACCTTGACCTTGACATATGTTCTCAAGGATACGACCCTGAGTAACCTCAAACAGGTTTTAACCGTCGCTCGTTATTCGTTAAAAAGTTATTAACAATCATAGTTTTAAAATTAACATATAATATATGTATAATACATGTATGATATTAAGTACTATTCTACACCTTTCCCTGTTTAGAAACGTTAAACTTTCCACGCGAAGTAACTTTAACCCCCCCCCTACACTTCACAGGGGCACTCGATTTCTACGATTGTACTGTTGCTATGATAGTACTGTCGGGACAGACCTCTGTCGACGGTGTGGGTGCGGGGGGGTGGCCGAAGGCCGCCCCCTTGCACCCGCCCGTGTGTGTGTGTGTGTGGGGTGTGTGTGTGTGTTCCATTCGTTATATAACGATTATGAGTCTATTACTTGATATTTTACACGCACGCACGCACGCACGCACCCACGTACGCACGCACGCACGCACACACATACACCCACACCGTCGACAGAGGTCTGCCCCAACAGTACTATCATAGCAACAGTACAATCGTAGAAGTCGAGTGCCCCTGTGAAGAGGGGTTAAAGTTACTTCGCGTGGAAAGTTTAACGTTTCTACACAGGAGGAGATGTAAAATAGTACTTGTTATAATACATATCATATATGGCAGAAATGATACGTTAATTTCGAATCTTTTTTTGATCATAACTTTTTAACGGACAGCGACCGCCACCTAAAACATGCAGGAGGTCACTCAAGGTCATGACCTTGACAACATATGTCAAGGTTAAGATCATCGGAGCTGGGTCCCCTAAAGTGAACATTTGTCTTGTATTATACAAAATTATACTTTTAAGTCTAAATATCTCAGAAACTATAAGAGACCGCCGCCTAGTTGTTAAGGCAAAGTTACTCAGAATCATGACCTTGACAACATATGTCAAGGTCAAGGTCATCGGTGAGGTGTCCCCTAATGTAAATAATTACCAATTTTTATTACTGCCTTACCAGTCGTTAAGCAGATTCTTGAAACCATTTCAAGACAAAAATCCTAACAAGACACTACTACTATACTCTAGATACTAAAATGTCTGAGCTACTAATATAAAAAAATATATTTTTGTAAAATCATCAGTAACATGAAAAAAATACAACCATTTAAAAAAATAATATTTGTCAGACACTAAAAATTTTTAATTCATATCATGACAATAAAATCACGTTAGAAGACAATGATGATGGTTGGATGAATTTCTTAGATAAAAATAGGATTGGAGAATCATCTTCGACTTGTACAAAAAAAAATTCAGGAAGATATCTCAAGTTTAACTCAAATCATCCAATATGCCACCAAAAAACTGTAATAACATCCTTAAGGAGCTACTTCTGTAGTTTTGCATGGTTTAGAAAATAATTTTTATCTCGATGTAAAGACTTTTAATTCGTGTAATTCTTTTTTCATTATAAGGTTCACATATTTGAGAGTAAAAAAAAATTATATATATATGTCATATATGCCCAATTATAGCTGTGTGAAGTAGGTCGAATTTGAAACTGGTCTTCAACATTTCTCCGGCCTGGATCATCTGAAATTAAAAATCCAAAATTTTTATTGAAATATAAGTTAGTGGCTATAATGTGAACCAAAATAAAGCACCCCCGATGAAAGAAAACAAAATGGCGGACATTTGAATTTTTTTGGTGGTTTTTTGCAACTTCAATTGTTTAAAAAAGTACTTAAATGTTGATAAAAAATTATGATTGAGGTTCACATGATAACTATGGGTGTGTAGAATATGCTCCTAAAATTTCAGCTCAATCGGTTGGATAGTTTTTTTTTAATCTTGAATGCCAGGTCAAAAAACACTGTTTCGAGAAAAACACGAAAACATTTTATGTTCGAAATTTTGCTGAAAAAGAGTTTCTTACCTTTAATCGGCGATGCCTGGACCATATATAATACCCTCAGCACACTCATAAGCGTCATTTTCTTGCAGTCGTATATTTCTAAGGGTCGTTCGGTTTTCTTTAGATGTCATTGAACTTCGTTTGTTGGCCAATTCAACGCGCGCCTCGTCACTTCGCTGCACGAATTCTGCCGCTTGTTTGCCAATTGTGATGCCCATAACTTCCATTATTTTTAAAAATGGTTTCAACCCTTCGTTGAATTTGCACGCAGCACACCAAGCAGCAATTTCGACTATTTTCTTCCCAGAAAATAAATGTTTAGGAGCGAAATGCCACACACATCCGTTGTAACTTTCATTGCTGTTCTGGGTATTTGCACCAACGCATCTTTTAAGCAAATCATCTGAAGAAAGGTCGTCATATATCGGCTTTAAAACACTTTGAACTTCTTCATGTAAAGCTGGTGGATGTTTAAACTGATGTAAAGTGTTATCCGCTTCCGCCTTGCGATATTTACACCACGATGAAGTCCCTTCTGGGCAGAACGTATGTTGAGGATTGGCATCGGTAGAGCATTTATGGTAATATGTCGCCCATATAGCTGTTCTCATATCATCAACGGAGTTAGCATTTCGAAGTACAGCCAATCCATAAAAAGTAGATAACTCTTGCATAACTGTGTTCGTAAGTTGAGCTGTTTTTTCGGTTTTAGCTGAAGCTCTTTTATTCGTGCCCTTCGTTTTAGTTGTGTTTTTACCAGATTGTTCCAAAGTTGATTTTAATTTTTTCAATTGTGTTAATTCTTTTTTTGCATCTTTTGCGCGTTTAAACATTCTCTTCTTTACGTGTAAAACACATTCCTTTTTTTTTACGATTACCTCATCACCGTAGGGAGAAACGTCCAGTAATTTTTTAAACGTTTTCGTGTCGCCGTCACCGATATAGTATTCATACCACACATTATACAAGCTTTTAGATCTTTTGAACATCTCAAGTATACTTTCCACTTCCATTGCTCCAGCACTACCATCGTGATTTGCATTACAATTGTCTTTGTGATCTTTGTACCATGTACTGTATTCAATGGTATTTTCTTTACCGCACCATTTTTCACATGCTTTGCAAATACTCGATTTAACCGAAATGTCTATTATTTTCTTCGAATACTTTCCAATTAAAGACGCTATTCCTATTAGAGATGAAAATCCTCTCTTGGCCCATGAGCCATCTCCAGATACTGCCAAATGATTTTTAACATTGCCAGCTTTTTCGTTTTCATCTTGCTCTTCCTTGACTGCCGTAGATAAAACAATTTGTGTAACACCTTTTACCGCTGTATGAATATGATTCACTAAATAATAGTAAGTGCCTTTGAAACAACCTAACTTCCGCGCGGATCAGCTCGTCGGAAAATCTCTAGTCGCAGACAGAGGTTCGCACGGAGAGAGAGAATGCAATAATAACGAAGGCGAGATATAGAGTATAAGACACAGAACGTTTATTACGTGTAGCGCGTGTATTTACAAATGTGTGTGTGTATGTGTTCGTGAATGGCAAGCAGGTGTGTATTCGTGTGTCGGTGTAGATGTGTATGTCGTGTACGCAGGTGTATATGTATAGTGCCGAGACGGCAAGCAGACGAGACGGATACAAGACGTGTACAGAAAAACAACGAGGCGCGGACAGAAAAACTAAGATATTACGGACGGCACGAACGGAAAAACTAGACGTGTAAATTACGGCACGAGTACGGCGGAAAACACGTGAGAATCTCCGAATCCCAAGACGGACGCGAGGCGCGGTCGGCGGTATAACAATACAAATACGCGTACGCGAAGTATACGCCAGCGGCGGATGACGGTCGCGGCGCGGATAATGCGGTGGGCGTTCCCTCTATGCAATGAGGGACTATTCGCAAAATGTAAGGCACGGATACACTAACGCCCGACTGCCAAGAACGCTTGGCGGAGGCGAAGAACACTTCACCCCCTTTTCGCGTCGGTGCGCTAGGTCTAGGATACTGGCGTACGGCTGTCAAGAACGCTTGACGGAGGCAAAGAACGCTTTACCCCCTTTTCGCGTCGTACGGCCAGCGGATCAGGAAATTTGGTGATAGACTGTCAAGAACGCTTGACGAAGACCAAAAACACTTGACCCCCTTTTCGCGTCGGATCACCGGAGCTAGGATCGGAGCGGAGTTCGTAATGGAGCGGCGGTTAGGATAGAAGAGAGCTCCCGGAGCAATAATTACGCGTTATATACTAATTATTGCTCCCGCTCGTTTTATTACGGACTTTTCCGTTATCGTTCGGCGGTCGGCAATCCCTGCGGAGGGGATTGTCGATCGGCGATGTTCGGTCGCGTTCGGTCGGAGCGGCGGATAGCGCGAAGCGCAGATCGTTCGGCGATCTTCGGACGCGTTCGGTCGGAGCGGCGATAACTACTGTCGACGGCGGTAATTCTAATATCGCGAAGTATGAAATGTTTCTGGCGGCTGGTATCGTCGGAACGATGCATTGCGGAGTGCATCGTTACACCTTCAGTAAATCTCTTGCCAATATCCATGAATCTAAGAAATGTATTTATGCCATGAAGACCAACGCCGAGTAAACGCATAGAAAAAACTATCCTCCTGTTGATTTCATATGCCTGATTAGTTTTTGGACTGGAAGGAATAGAAACTTCATAATCACATTTGCACTGCACAGATAATGAAAAACCCAATCCTTTTTCTGCACGTTTAGAAAACTTGATATCTTTTTTACACATTTTACAAATCAAAATGTCCTGGAGCACCAAAAATAAACCAAAATTCACAATACAGTAACTCAGAGTTTGATCCACATTTACTTCAAAGTCACTATTTTTTGATAATTTTTTGGCCGATGCACTTGTCGAAGCTGTAGATTTTTTTGACGTAAATTGGTTTCCACCAAATTTTCGTTTTTTTGGACGGCGTTTATTAGAAGTTTCTTTGCTGTACTTGTAATCCATTTTATAAAATTTGTGCTCTTTTTTATCAGCACAAACACGATTATAATTTCCGGCGCGGCGCACTCAACCTCTCCTACTGTTCGCTCTATTTCGACCGGTTTTCGACGTCGTAAATAATTTTACTCACTTCTACCGTATTCTCAGATGTCTATTCTATACGAAAATGACATAAAAAAAAATCGATTTTTTTTTTTTAAACTACCGAAGTAGCCCCTTAATAGACAGAAACATAGCCCTTGCACATCCAAAATTTTACACCAAGAATATCATACATTTTACACCAAGAACATCATTAGCATACAATTTAAACGATAAAAAGAATACTGATAAAGAAAATACATTAGATTTCTTAGTACCTTACTTAAATAACATCTCTGAAAAATTTAAGAATATTATTAATAAAAAAATTGCAGCATTGCTTAAAAACCTATGAAAAGCTTAAACAAATTCATAAAAACAGAAAATGACAAATTATAAAACAGATAACACAAATGTCATTTATAAAATTGCTTAGATCGAGCATCGAGCAGTAGTGGAGCGATAGGAGGCAGTGCCTGCAAGAATCGGCTCGAAATGTGCAAGCACTGGCTTAGGCCGGTATTCATAGTCAATTCTTATATTCAAGACCGTTTTAAGTTCAGTCTTGAGGTGTAACGAACTAATCAGAGGGCCGCATTAGCATCTTAAGACATTACTTGGTAAATATGCCGATGAGGGGAGCCAGCCCCGATGACCTTGACCTTGATATACGTTATCAAGGTCATGACCCTGAGTAACTTTGCCTTAACAACTAGCTGTCACTCGCCCTTGATTTTGGAGTGTAAGTTAACTAATTTTAATCACGTATATCTTCATAAGTATACGTTTACAAATTATTATTCTAATTAATAATTAATATCGTGAGGACGGATTGTTCCAACTCAATTAATAATCAATTTCGTAATAACATTATACCAAAAAAATTTATTACATTTATTAAGATATTTGATTATATGTAATATTTTGACATTTGAATAAATTCATATTCACTTTCATTGCATTATCAGATTATCTTTCAATAATAAAATGTATTCTGTAAAAATATTTTAGAAAGCATCAATGTAGACATACTGGAAAAATACCATTCGTATACCATTACCAAGAAAGAGAAATCATAATAAATTTCTTAATACTAAACATTAGAAAGAAGCATAAATGATGTAAAAGAAAAATATATTTATTCATTTTTATGTACGTTTATTATAAAGTTAATTATACATAGTGTGTTCTACCTGTGATATGACTTCAGGTACATTATTGTATGTTTCCTTCTAATGTTCAGTATTAACAACTTTATTATTATTTCTCTTTCTTGATGATGGTATCCGAACGGTGCTTTTCCAGTATATTTACAATGATGTTCTTTAAAATATTTTTACATAATATACTTTATTATTGAAAGATAATAGAATAGAAGTGAATATGTATTAATTACAAAGTCAAAATCTATTACATATATATAATCAAATATGCTAATAAACGTAATAAGTGTTTTGGTATAAATGTTGTTACGAAATTGATTAACAGAACAATCGTTCCTCACAATATTAGTTATTAATTATAATATAATAATTTGTAAATGTATACTTATGAAGATACACGTGATTGAAAACTGGTTAACTCACACACATGTGCTCCAAACTTTTGAATCAAATATAGTGTTCTAGGTGAGAGATAAAAATAACCGGTTTTTTTATATTTCAAAAATGAATCACAAAAAAAATCAGTATTAATTTCAAAAGAATTTTTATGGGCTTCAAAAAATCTTGAATCAAATATAGTGTTCTAGATGAGAAATCAAAAAATTTCAAAAGAATTCTTATACCAAATTGCCTATTTTAACGTAATACATTTTATTATTGAAAAATAATAAAATGGAAATTAATATGTATATAAAAAACCTTGGCATACATTATAGTATTCAATTGGGAACTGGTTGGGTATTACTGAAGATATAATGACATGTATTATTTGTACTATTCTTATAAGTAGTGGAACCCATGTAGTTCTTATTATATAAAAAATAGGGAGAAAAAATTAGTTTTTAATAATTCCAATCGTATCAGATATGTTTAGAATCTCTATTAATTTGTTCTCTCTTTTCTTTATATAATTATAAAAGATCATGACGTCAAATATAATCGTGTAAAGGAGATACGACAGTGACGCTGTGCTTAGCGACGAGATACTACCGTGTCTCAAGAACATCTCCACAACAAATATAAAATCTTATAGGATCGTAATGTGAGAACACACCAATATGAATTAAATAAATTACCTTTAACGGTCGAGCTGGATCTTTTGTTGACATATATGAATATGTGTGAATTTATACCATGTATGTAGTTCTTTAAATCGCGCACCGCGAAAATCTTTTTCAAACTTATAACGCAAACTCTATATATTAAACCACCGTAGTACTATCACGAGTTTTTTAAATTAATTAACAATTTTGATGCTGATAGCATCGTGCTATCGATATGCTTAAAACAAGAACGTAACCGTGAAATCACGAGCAGCCAAGTTGAACAGAGCTGTTTTCTTCAAAATTCTGCACACAAAACTTACAAGAATAACAAAAAAGTCACAGAAAAGACAATGTTTTAAACGCGGCAAAAGTTACAACACAGTATAAACACAGTATATACAGTATACAGTAGCGCAACTCGCATGATTTTATGTTGCCCAAAATGGAGTGGGCATGCGCGAATTAAGTAAGTTGCCCAGTAATACCACAAGGTTCATTCCATGGTAAATGTTAAGAAGACCCCTTTCACCTCAAATTTTGATAAAAATATTCTCAATCGATGCGTTTTGGCACCAAACGAAAACATCTGGTAAAAAATAGTGTCGCTCTGCCTCGCAAACCGAGATATTAAGTTTTAAAATTGACGACTATTCAGGTTAGGAAATCTGTCACAGGTCTAGTTTCCACCGTAGCATTAATTCGCACCTAATGCGGCGTAGAACCAAATTTAACTCGATGGAAATACGTTTGACTCTGTTCATTTCACTTCCACTTTGATCCACAACTTCTACCAGAGTGGCAGCGAATTGACATTAAATTTTAGTCGGTGGAAACGATTGAAATAGGTTGAAAGTAAATGTCGCCAACCTTTCCATTATTCGTTAAGAGGTTATAAGCACGGAGTCCCAGTTATATGTATAATTCCGTTAAAAAATGGACAACAAACGTGACATTTGGTCATATAATGAAACGTTATCATTAATAAATATTTTAAAAGAAAAGAAGATATTAAAAATTATGGATAATAAAAGATTTCGCATCGCAGAAATTTTCCAATCTTTAGAAAAGAATATGAAGAGTAAAGATTATTGCCGAAGTGCAACGCAAATACACATAAAATTTAAAGCATTAAAGCGTAAGTACAATACTATTATATAATAAGTTATAAATAATTTTTATACATTAAATTATAAATTTAGGCTACGTTCCAAAACGTCCTCTGCGAGGAAAATTTTACTCGATATAACAGTATATGTTACACGTACTATTGAGAGTAAAATTTTCCTCGAAAAGGACGTTTTGAAATGTAGCCATGATGTATGTTTCTCAATATTTTTTTATAATTTAAGTTAATTTTACACAGTACAATGTTTGAATTTTCAATAAATGGCTCTTGTTTTTGTTATAGGCAACTATAATAATTGTAGAACTGCGCTTTTGAAAAGTGGTGCAGGAGTAAAGAAGAAATGTGCATTCTATGATGAACTTCATGAATTATTTGGATGCAGACCTGTAAATATTCAGAAAGGAATGGATTCTTTAAATACAACAATTGTACCAATTGACGTAGATATGTTGGACAATATTCCCGATGCAGATGGCGCGATTCCAGGATGTTCAACATCTGATGAGACTAATAAACAGGGAATGGAAGTAACTCGTTACTTGTAACGAAGTTACAGTTACAAGTTACTTTTTTG
>NW_017275101.1:14595-21375 GCF_001594065.2 Cyphomyrmex costatus
ACACACACACACACACACACACACACACATACTCGGAAAAAATATTTTATATATAATTTAAATTTTTATATAATTATATAAAATTATATATGTAATAATGTATATAGTTACATATAATTAGATAGAATTATATATAAAATATGTCTAGATATATACAATTTTATATATAATATAATTTTATATAAAATTTTATATAAAACATTTTTTCCCGAATATATAGTATATAACAAGAGGAGACTTGAAGTTCGCGCTAAGCAAGTTCGAGGATGTATTGTACATACGTCTGTAAGCGAGAGTTTTACGTTAATGCAAAGTTCAAGTCTTCTCTTTTCTGGATAGAAGCTATTAGGAAATTCGCATTTTGTAACAAAGACAGTCGCATATTGCAGATTTTTAAAATGCCGCGCAGACACACTTGCCAGTATCCGAAGTTGCCCGCACAATACCGTCGCACTTCTGGAAGAAGAGTACAGTATGCGTAACGTGATGGTGTATCCGTATTTGTAGTGAATAGAGCACATTGAGTAGGCAAAAATGACTCGTTTGTGATATACTATAAATATCTTTGTAAAAAAATTAATCGTGAAATTGTAATTTTATTTGCAATTTCAAGAAGTTATAAATGTATTTTTCATTCTTTATAAAGTCTTTTAAAATATCTTTTTATTTCAATATCTTATTTTTTAATCATGTTTTGAAGGATTCAATTAAGTACAGAATTTTTCTAAGATACCAAATTTTTCGCTTTTGATAATCATTATATCTACTATTTAAAAAATTTTTTTTACGGAGAGACGCATGCCTACGTCTACATTACTGTATAATAATATAACTATAGTTAAAAAATTATTGATCCATCATTCGCTGCTTTCCTTACGACCGTTTATAATTTTATTATAATAATTATTATAATAATTTAAGAATTATTGAAAGTTAATTAATACGATATGGAAATATTACAATAAACGGTCGTAAAGAAAGCAGCGAATGACGCATATCGATATTAAGTCGCATAGATACATTATACGGAATCGAAGACGTGAATAATGTCTAATGATAAAAATGCATTCTGATAGTGCTTTGTAATGTAAATGATAAATAAATTAGAAGTCATTAGTGTTCTTATAACTAAAAAGTTAATGAGCGCCAGAAAGTCATCAGGGAGCAGAAGCTTTACGGAAAATCCTGTTGGGTTCGAAAGGATTACGGCTGTAATTAACGGACAGAGAAAAAGAACAATAGGGTGGAAGAGAGATGATCATGGGCCAGTGCAAAATTTGTGACGAAACGCCGCTTCTTTCGTACTGAATCATAACTCGACCGTTGATGACAGAAGTGACACGGGACAAGCGGTGGCTTCCTTCCTCCACTTTGTCAATTTTTTTCGCGCGCCAACGTACACCGGTGGCTAGGCAGGCTGTTTTGACTCTAAATAGTCCTTGCTCGTTTGTCTCTGTGTCAACAATAGACGCCTATCTTTCGCAACGGATACTAAATACTAGGACACTTACAGAGGAATTTTTTGAAATTTTTTATCAGAACGAGAGTTATTCAATGTAAAACAAATATTGACTTAAAATAAGGAATACTTGACATATAATTTAAAAAATGAAAAAAAACGCAATTGTTTTATTTAGGTGTGCATTTGAGAAATAGATAAACTTCTGCACTGTATAATCGAGAATAATATTTGATTCTTAAACTATTGAAATGGGGAATTAAAATGCAACAGAATAAGTAAGACAAGTATGTTTATTGTTATTATAATATGCATTTATTGTTTCATAAATAAACAAGAACAGCAACTGTGGTTTATCTCCATCATCTGTGGGACTTGATCTTCTCCGTCTCAAAGTTTGTACAAACTTAAAATTTTCTTTTACGTTAGTACATTTTGTACGAAACTCTGGAATAAAAAAAAAGAAAAAATTAAATAAGAAATATTAAAATATAAGAAATTATATTTTAATAAGAATAAGGTAAGAAATTATTGACTGCAATTGAATTGTTGTAAAATTCTTTAATATAATTGATCTTGTTCTTAATAATCGAAATATATTATTAAAGAATTTCACAACAGCTCCATTAAAAATGTACGTAAATTTACACACAAAAATAGAATGATAATTATATAAATAATATGTAAAAATTACAATTTATAGTAGCAATTAATAAATTGTATCTTCAGAGAAAGAGAGAGAGAGAGAGAGAGAGAGAGAGAGAGAGAGAGAGAGAGAGAGAGAGAGAGAAATGAGTATTTTTATCTCTAAATGTATCGTTATTTAGATGGTAAATTACAATAACTGTATATTTTATAATAATTAATACGTTAAACAGGGCGAAATAAGGGTCAAATTACAATTAAAAATCTAAATCTGATAATTTATTCTAATATATTGCGAACAATATCACGTAATTTTTGGCGTTTCGTCCCGGCTTCCACTATACTGGACTCATCAGTAAGGCATTGTAGTGGAAGCCTACCTTATACGCCTTGGTAAGTTATTAAATCGAGATTCTGTATAAAGAGATATACGCGTGTCTCAGCACTTGCGAGAATTTGTGAATATCGAAAGACCTCGAAGGGCGAGTCGACGTAGTAATATTCTTCGCAATATTTATCCAAAGTAGGAAATAACGTTCTGTTAATATATGTAGGCTTCCACTACAATGCCTTACTGATGAGTTCAGTAGTGGAAGTCGGGACGAAACGCCAAAAATTACGTGATATTCTTCGCAATATATTAAAATTATCAGATTTAGATTTTTAATTGTAATTTGACTCTTATTTCGCCCTGTTTAACGTATTAATTATTATTATATAAAAGAGTCCTTGAAATCTTCAATTTATATATTTGTATATTTTACATTTTTTACGCAAATATATAAATTTAGTGATATATAACATAATGATATGTCATACATTATACACATATTATTTACATGTTCATACATGTGCGTGTGTGTGCACGGGTGCGTGTGTAAAAAAATAACAGAATATAAGAAAAATTAAACGTAATTTGTTGGCGAATGAATATTTAAATATTTGTGTAAATTTAATTCAATTGTAAAGAAGGATATACTTTTAATTTTTCACGGTTGTTAGGTGATGCTGGACCCGCCTGTATTGTCGATAAAACTAGTGTTTTTCATGTTTTCGTTCCTGTCTAATTTCTTCATAACAGTTTCACAGAATAAAAATTCCTTTTTCACGATTTAAATATTCATGCTAATGTATCTGTCCCTGGTCTATATTGTGTCCATCAAAGCTGGAAAAAATATGAAATTACAGATTTCTTTATCCAATTTTTATTTTCAGCGTTGGTCGCCATACTGAGGTAAAATAGATCAAGAAATCTATGATTTCATACTTTTTCCAGCTTTGGACACAAAATGCACCAGGGGTAGGTACATTAGCCAGAATATTTCAATCTTGAAGAAGAAATTTTTATTCTGCGAAACTATTACGAAGAAAAATTATATAACGAAATCGGTATCATATCATTTATGCTTCAATAATTTGAAAACTAATTAAGTTTTAAGTTATTGAAGTATTATATAATTGACAATTTTAAAACAATATTAATGGATACGAAGGATTTGAATCATTTTATTTTAATGCGCTAATTTTACTTTTGCACATTGCTTAATTATTGTACATATGTATAGGCTGCGTTCCACTTAAAATGTTCGCAATGTTCGCGAATATCATCCTTGTTGTTTATCAAATGTTAAATAAGGATGAAATTAAGCATGCAAGCATTGTTAATGTTAAATGAGATATACGCCTAACTTTATTTTTAAATTATACAACTTACTTTATTGGGCCTCGCGTCCTTCGCCATTCGTCTATTTCGAGGCATCGGCATTCATGTTTGCACCATCCGCGGCTTTCACGCCATGATTTCCGCCGTTCCCGTGCCATCCACGATTTCCGCGGTTCCCGTACCATCCACGGCTTCCGCGAATCCCGTGCCGTCCACGGCTTCCGCGGTTCCCGTACCATCCGCGGCTTCCACGATTCCCGTGCCACCCACGGCTTCCGCGACTCCCACGCCATCCATCACTTCCGCGGCTCCCGCAACACAGGTGTCCGTAAGACCCGCCTCGCCACAACGCACATCTCCGTGTTTGTGCATATCTAAATCAAATAAAACATGAAATGTTATGATACGGTTATGATAATGTTTAAAGCATAATCAAGATTCTAACAATAAAAAACCGAACTTACATTGCGTTCCTCTCCTCTAGAAATCGCCCTCCTCTTTTTCTTCTTTCTTTGTATTTGTTTTCTTTGTTTTCTTCTTGTTCCTCTATCTCTTCTATACAATCTTCATTCTCAATACTGTCTTCTATATCCATGTCTATATGTTCTTCCTCTTTCTTCGGTATTTCCTCTTTCTTTTTTGTTTTCTCTTCTTTTTTATTTTCGCTTTTCTTTATTATCAATCTTTTGTGCTCTGACCTACATTACATATTAGATTAATACATTTATTTCCAAACATGTTTATATATTTTACAATACATGTTTTTGCAAATTTTATACATGTACGCGTATTAGCTGCGTTGCGTTTTTCATCGCAAGTATTCAAAATTTGAAAAGTAAAAATTATTAGATTCAATAAATTAAAACAATTAAAAATGGCTAACGAGTCAAAGCAAGATGCTAATAAATGAATTTTAATTATAAAATAATCTTAATAATATATACGTAAACAAACGTTTCAACTCTCATTAGGTCATCCCCCTTTTTATTTATAATTATGTCAAATCACAATTAGAGGGAGGGGCGGGTGGAGGAGGTCCTGTGGGCCGAAGATGGTGGAGGTGCGAGTGAAAGGTGAGAGAGGATGTTAAAAAGTTGTAATAACGAAAGAATGTGAAATACCGCGAAAGAGAGGGGTGGCGGGGGTGGTTGGTGGGGTGAGGGGAAAGGCGGGTGGAAAAGGTCCGTTGAGCCGAAAAATATTTTATGATTAAAATTCATTTCTATAATCCTAATATACATATAAACAGAAAAAAAAATTTTTCCTTACATTGTACACACTTGGCTTCGGTTGTCTCGATTTCTTAGGATTCTTCTTCAGTTGAAGAATACGAAGTTAGTCCACCGCCTACACAAAACGACGACGCAACCGATGCAGAAGCAGAACCACGCGAGACTGAGCGAGACTGATGACTGTGAACTGCTGTGAACTGAGGCTGGTCGAGGCAGCCCGAGTATGCCAGCAATCTTCTCCCTCCACTCGCTCTATCCTTCTCCTGTCTTGAGAAAGACAAGCGACAAGCTCGTGCGTCTCACGCATGTGCTCACAGGTTCACGCCAATTGCTACGGTGCCGCGGCAAGAGATAACAGTTGTATGTTTAAAAACAAACACACGCTGCCGTGACTGCCGTGTATGTACATACACTAACAATAAGTGGGCCCACGTCCGTCTTCGTTCCGTATCTCGGACCCGTATCGACAACACCATTCATATTTTGTCGAACTGCAAGCGTTTCAATAAGCATTTTTTATTATGTAGCTCAACTACAATAAATGTTTAATAAAATGCTCGCGATTTGACGTCCGGCTCAATTTCGACTCGATAATTTAGAATTTAGGCATACACTGTTAAAAAAAAGATATTTGCTTCCGTTACATGCGTAATGAGAGTAAATTTCAAACAGATCAAAAATATTTAATGTTGTTAATAAAAATAAACTTACAAATAATTTAAATTTAACGTTTAATTGCATTAAATTTCACACAAATTCACATAAAATTTTGTAGATAGTAAATTAAATTTCCTGAAATTTTATGAAAAGTACACTAAATGTCATGTACATGTACACAAATATATTTTCCAATTGTAGATACATTTAATTTAATTAGTGTAACTGAAAAATACATTAAATTTCATATCTTTTTTTAACAGTGTACATAAAAAAGTTTATCACCGAAAAAATCATTAAATTTTAATAAATATTTGTGTCAACAGTACTAATGAAATATTTATTAAATGTAAAACATATATTTATTTCATTTAGGAATAACTTTTTTATTTTCAGTAAATATTTACTTATCGTGTGTAAGTAAACATTTCGTTAGTACTATTGAAATATAAATATTTATTAAAATTTAGCAAATTTTTTTCAATGTGTACTGTGCGCAGTGAAGATTATTATTAAGAAAGCATTCTGCGCTGTGCGCAGAGAAATATATTATAAACAAATATTCTGCGCTATGCGCAGTGAAATACATTATAAAAAAGTATTCTGCTCTGTACGCAGTGAAATACATTATAAATAAGTATTCTGCGCTATGTGCAGTGAAATATACTCGCATGCAAAAAAAACGGCACACTGAAAAATTAGGAAAAATTTACCAAATTTCAAATGATCATAACTTGGTAAATAATAAAGATAAAAATATGTTTAAAAAAGGAAAATAAAGCTTGAAGTGTCCACTTTAAGAATATTTGAACGGCAATTATAAGCGGTAATTTTTTCAAAATGGCGAATTACAAAATGAGAAGATGTAAAATTTGTAATTAAAGGTGCGAGTTTGCGACGATCCACGGCGTGAATCAGGTATCGCAGCTCAATGGGACAAAATGCACATGAAAATATGGACTTTTATCTTTAAAATGCTTTTTTACGGAGTTTGATACGATCATTTTTCTCTGAGTTATTCCAAATTTAAGGTATCGCTGTCATTAGCACAAATTATGGCTGTAACTCATGTCAATATGAACTGCATCGAGTTTGACAGGTCGGAATTGAATTTCAATTTGTGT
>NW_017275101.1:21969-26753 GCF_001594065.2 Cyphomyrmex costatus
CGCGCGCGCGCGCTTACACAAATTGAAATTCAATTCCGACCTGTCAAACTCGATGCAGTTCATATTGACATGAGTTACAGCCATAATTTGTGCTAATGACAGCGATACCTTAAATTTGGAATAACTCAGAGAAAAATGATCGTATCAAACTCAGTAAAAAAGCATTTTAAAGATAAAAGTCCATATTTTCATGTGCATTTTGTCCCATTGAGCTGCGATACCTGATTCACGCCGTGGATCGTCGCAAACTCGCACCTTTGATTACAAATTTTACATCTTCTCATTTTGTAATTCGCCATTTTGAAAAAAATTACCGCTTATAATTGCCGTTCAAATATTCTTAAAGTGGACACTTCAAGCTTTATTTTCCTTTTTTAAACATATTTTTATCTTTATTATTTACCAAGTTATGATCATTTGAAATTTGGTAAATTTTTTCTAATTTTTCAGTGTACCGCTTTTTTTGCATGCGAGTGTACATTATAAATATTCTGCGCTATGCGCAGAGAAATATATTATGAACAAATATTCTGCGCTATGCGCAGTAAAATCATAAAGAAGTATTCTGCGCTGTGCACAGTGAAATATATTGTAAAAGAAATATGCTACGTTGTGCATATTACAATATATAAATAAGACTCTGCGCTGTGTGCACAGTGAAATATGTACATAAAAGGGCTTAAGGGACTTCCTGCGTTTTGCGCAGTAAAATATGTCATAAAAGACATAGAAAAGACTATCTGCGCTGTACGCAGTGAAACATTGAAGAAGATATTCTGCGTTATACGCAGTGAAATGTTCGAAAAAGTATTCTACGTTATCCACGTTATCCAGTAAATTGTAGTCAGAATGCCTGTATTTTATATTTTATTACTTTTTTATATATTTAAAATGTTTTTCATTTTTCTGTTTGAAGTATTACTACTTATTTTGTCTGCTTGATTTCTGTATCTTGTGATAGCGTATAATTTTACAGTAATCATATATTTTAATGTTTCCATTCGATGATTGTAACATTTATGATTAATATTTAACCATTCAACATGAGTTTTATTTGTGGCACGTACACATTCGGTCACAATATCGTTCAAAATATTGGTAGATGTCCAATAACGTTCCCACGTATGATTAAACGTCATTAACTGTGTTTTCATGATATCTACAAAGACAGTAGTTGGTCTCATTAATTTTGTCACTGTTGGAGCATCTTCATCTTCATTTTAGTATTCACGATGTTCAATATATTTTTCATTTGCTGTAGCATCTTCCATGGGTGTTTTTATCATATCGTCGCGACAAATTTCACAATTAGTTTTTGTAATACTTCGACGTGCCACAAATCCAGCGAAATATGTGATAGCATTTTCATCATAAAATCCAAGTGTATTTTCTTCAACATAGTCGTCAAGAAGCTGTGCATCTTCCACAAATTCAGCTTCGTAATCATTATCATAATCTGTAGGAAAATTGTTCATACATTTTTCTACTGTTTTAATGAGCTGACTCGGTTCATTAATAAGAGCCTCACTTTCTGGACATTGAACATTACCTTTATCGCTTGTTTGGATATATCCAGTAGAAAGTATATGTCTAAGAGACAATCGAATCATTCTTGCACTTGGATTACGATTAAATCCTCCGCGTTGTCTAAGTTTAGAAAATAAATGCTCCACCGAATCTTGATTACACAAACCAGTTGCAAGTTCGAATCCTTCATATTGATGTGCAAGAGTTTTGTAAGTATTAAGGATAGCTTGTAAAGTTATAACAAAGCCTTTGAAACAAGGAACTTGCGTTATTCTTTCTGCTGATTTTGACCACCTTGTGCACAATTCAATAAAGTCTGTTAATAAAACAATTAAGTCAGAATTTTCAAGAGATAATGGTCGTTTTCCGCCAAATTTAACTTTGAGACTGTAACTATTGCAAGTGTCAATAACATTATTCATAAGTTCTGCAAAATTGGCAGTTTGTTCCCATGTATCAGTATGTAATTCTTTTCCATGACCAGCTGTTTTTATCGCTGCTGCAAAAGTATGGCTAAATAATTGGAAAGCTCTTTTAACGTTCATCGCTTCGAAGTTATTCGGATACAGGTGCGATTTTTTTATGTGAGATAATAAATTTGAGCCTCCTTTTGTGGCATTATCGATAGACCATGTTTTTACGAAATCTGAATATGATGCAATTATTTGTCCATCACGATAAAGGTTTCTATGCGTTCTGAAAAAACTTGCCAATCTTTTTATTAAATGTGGAAAATCAAATGAAGCATTATATTTTTTCCCGTTATGTATGAAAAATGGATTTTTGGGCTCGACACCAAGTTGACTGTAAGCACTTTGGTTACTTGTGCCTTGATCACATGTTACAAGTTGCACATCAGCCCCTGTTTCTCTCAATCTATCTAGACATTCTTTTAATAATGTTACTATGTCGTCTGCTTTCATACACTTTCCCGGTAGGAAATAAGCTAAGGGTTGACGCCATGGACGATGTGCATTTAAACTGTCTAAACAAATAATATAAACAAGGCCCAATAAGTATAAAACAATATTAATAATAATAAGGGCAATGAGCCAGATACAAAACGCAAGAACAAATATATAAAAACAAAGTATAATATAAAGTTTAAAAATTAATACAATACAAACGTTAACGTTTCAACCCATGTCGGGTCTTCTTCAGTGTAACAATAAATTATAAATTTCTGTATCGCTAATCATAATGTCAGGCTATTGTTCGCTTATTGAAATCGTAGTCCATCGTGTAAAAGTTAATCCAAAAAATTAAATCTAATAAAATTTATATAATTTGTCATAAAATTCTTAAATAGACATGTTAAACAAGTGTTAAATAGTTACCTTCTAAAAATTGTGTAATAAATAATGTCAAAAATGTACAAATCCATAATGTGAAATTGTAATGTCATCAAAGATAGAATATTATAAAACTTCAGATATAATCCAATTTACAGCATTTTATAATTATTATATTAATGTCAAGAAACGCAATGAGGAAATAAGTACTTTATGAGAGGCAAAAACCAACTGAAAACAGTCTAAGAGGTAGAGAAGGACTGTATCATGTTTGTGTACATATCGGGCAATGACTCCGTGTCGTTCTGTTTATTAATGCCATGTGTCTGTTTTTTAATAAAAACCATCTCGGATATCAACCTCTTTTTGTAGGAAGGTTCCACATCTAATACTTCCACATTCTTCCAATTAAAATTATGATTATTCTCAATTCGATGACTAGTAACAACCGATGGAGACTTTGATTTATTAATATCCAAGATGTGTTCATTAAGTCTAGTTTTTAATTGCCTCATTATTATTATTAATATTGTCTAAACAAAATATGAATACACATTTAGCTCTTTCTAATTTTCTTCCTAAAGGTCCAAGATCAACAAGACCTTCTATTTCATTTAATTTTATCGAATATTCCTCATAACTTTTTATGGACATTTCGTCCCATTTTAAAGCACATACTCTTTCATTCATTGGTAAATAAGACATTTTTTCTTTTAACTTCTTAAATATAAAATCATTAAATCCAACTTTCATATCGTATTCTTCTATCCATCTCTTCATAGTTCGTGGTCCGGGAAAATTACAACCCGCTTTTCTTAAGTGACAGAATGCACTAGGTGAATAAAAATATAATTGTTTCGACAAATTTTGTTCTTCTTTTGTATATGGTGCATGTGGTGTATGTAGTTGCAAATTGATCATAGTTTTTGCAACAGGAGATATATCTTGCTCATTTACCAATTTTTTAAAAATCTGTTTCCTTTTTTTTCGTCTTTTTGGCAATTCTTTTTTTCGAAATGAGCGAGATTTTAAATTACTTATTATACGTCGCAATCGAAAATTTTCGGATTTTAAAGAATTAATTTTCTTTTCTGCATAATTTTGCAATTGAATATTTTCCGAATTTAAAGAATTAATTTTTTCTTCTGCATTATTTCGCAATCGATTATATTTAGATCTTAAATAATTAATTTCTTTTTCTGCATCATTTAATTTCTTTATCAGATCATTTTCTTTACTTCGTTTATTTATTGTTTTATTTATATCATCATTGTGCATATCAGCCATCGAGGCTACAGGTTCTCGTGGCTCAATATTTATCCAGTTCATATTATCTTCTTTCTCCGAGAGATCAAAATACAAATGTGATGCAGGTTTATATACTTTTAGTGGAGGCTTTTGAAACGATTGTTTATGTATTATTATAATCTCGCAAATTAAAAAACCCAAAAAATTTATACCTTTGAAATTAACCCCAAAAATTTGAATCTTTTTAAACATGAATATACATTATGTTATTTTCTATGTTATGTACCACGAAAAGTAAATGAAAACTACAAAAATTGAACCTATCAAAATTAAAACGATTATCTAACCACAAAATAAAAAACCCAATGAATATCATCCTTTGAAAATTGACCCCAAAAATTTGTACCATTCTAAATTAAAATGATTATCTAATAATGTAACCTAATAATTTAAACCTTTAATACTTTAAATGATATTATCTACTATAATACATTACCACGAAAAGTAACTGATATATTACTAGATCTAATAATGTAACTTAATAATATAAAATCTTTAAATTATATTATCTAACATAATATATTACCACGAAAAGTAACTGATATATTACTAAATGTGCCAGTTCAAAGTGAACATATATTATGTATATTTTCTATGTTGAATATGTACCACGAAAAGTAAATGATAGTTTATTCAAGGTGCAAATTCAAAATTAAC
>NW_017275101.1:33556-49927 GCF_001594065.2 Cyphomyrmex costatus
GGGGAGGGGCGAGTGGAGGAGGTCCGGTGGGCCAAAGATGGTGGAGGTGCAAGTGAAAGGTGAGAGAGGATGTTGAAAAGTTTAAAAATGCGGACAGAGAAGAAGAAGAAGAAGAAGAAGAAGAAGGAGAAGGAGACGTTTCTTAATTTTTCATTAAAATCATCACTTTTCGACCGCTTATATCTCCATAACGGCTTGATCGATTAAAAATTTTTTTGGCTCAAATTACTCGTGGCGATGCCGCCTTTCAAGACATATAACGTTTGATTCAAAATTTTTTATATTTTAGTAATTATGCATCTCCCAAAAATGGACTTTGGTGGCTCGGGATAAGAGACTTGTAGCGTCTCAGAGTTTTTGAACATGGCCGGAGACGCTACCGCGTCTCCTGATTGTCGGAAATAGACATAAGTTCTTCAGCATTTTTCTCAACAGAATGTGCTGGTTTATATATTTTCAGTGGAGGTTCTTCTAATGGTTGCTCATCTATTATTGCATTGTCGGAAATAGGCGTCAGTGTCATAGTTTTCTCCTCAATAGATTGAGATTGGCCTATAATATTCTTTTGTATACAAAGCGTTTCTTCGTTAGAATTTTTTCTTTTTCTATTTGTTTCTTCGGAATTTTTTTGAGCAGCACTTAAATCAAATGGAATTGGCACTGCATCCCGTTTTAATCCTTTATTTATACTTTTAGGATTAAATGAATCAGGAGTAAAATGGTCTTCGCACAATCCGGCACGTCGAAGGGTAGATAAGGACCATTTTTGTAGATTAGTATTTCCTATATACCAATAAAATAAAATTAAAAAATTAAAACGTATAAGAATATAAAAAAAATGTTTTATAAGGATTTGTGATTCAATAAAAAATTAAACAATCAATCAATGGTAATCACAGCAATACTACAGCGCGGTAATTAATATAATTACGCATTTAATATAATATATTAGAATAAAAAATTACATTACAATATGTTACATTACAATATGTTATTAGATGGACGTTTTGATTTCTTTCAAACCATCTTCGAAAATGTAAAATATACGTAATTTCAACTCACGATGTAAACACATAAGATACATCAGTCTAAAGTTGTTTGGAAAAAATTTTTCTGAAAAGGCACAGAGTGAGTTTTTCTCTACTTTACAGTTGAAAATTGTCAATTTGTCGTTGTTAAACCAAATGACTACTAAAGAGTAAAAAAATAATATTTACTTATTATGTTAGAAATTTAACTAAGCGGGAATACTTTTATATTTTTTAACTCACTTTCTGCCTTCAAAGATCACAACCAGTACAACGGTATATAATAGTTGTCATATAAAATTTAGAATTAAAAAAGAATATACGAAAGTTATAGTAGTCAATTGATTTAACAACGAAAAGATAAATTGGCAATTTTTAACGTGAAGTAGGGAAAAGCTCACCTTGTGTCTTTTTACAAAAATTTTTTGGAAATAATTATATAGACTAGACTAATATATTTCAATGTAATTTTATGAATAGACATTGTAGTGACCGAGTTACCACTATCTCAGCTGTAAGAATATAAAGCGCATTGGATTGGAATAGTTAGAGATACATATAGATACACGAACACATACTTGACAAGCACAATAAGAAACAGTTAGACGCAGGTGTAAATAGAGAGCCTGTGAAGGCAGCGAATTTCTTGCGATCGTTTTTGCAGTAGTTTGGCAATACGAGTCGCAGGTAGGAAAATAGGATTGATAAATATAAACTCGAAATGCACAATTGGGTTTCTGTAATTAGTGTATGATTTTATGAGATTATGTTATATTTTACAAGGAAAGCATGTAGCAGGAAAATTATAATTTAATTTATTATTTTAAAATTAACGATGACAACCGAGATAACGAGGGGGTAATCACATAATGTAATCGTGGGACGGAGTTCCTGAAATCATTATAAAATTTATATAAAATTTTGATATATAATCCGACAATTAAAAGAAATAATTGTGTAATATTAGATAAAATCGTTAATTTTACCAACTGACCGCATATATAGTGAGGAAAAATTATTTGTCATCAAATAAAATTATGTAAAATTAAATGAAATCATGTAATCTGTGGGACAATATTTCAGATAGTGGTTACCCCCTCGAGTGATAAATACACGCAAAATAATATTGACCGAAAATAGAAATTGCTAGAAAGACGTAACGGACGAGAAGCGAGCGAGAGATATGACACGTACAGTCGATCAGCTGACACGGAGACAAACAGTCGCGTTTCGGAGAATTCTCCAGTTTATTCCGAGAATAAGTAACAGTCGACTAATTTGTATCGCGACCGAATCTAAGACTTTCGTGTGATCGAGCGAGTTTTAATCGAGTAACTTTTATGACAGAATTTTCGTGCGCTTGTAATTGAAGTGATAATTAATATATTCACGAATTTATGTATTACTTTTCTCTTATTTTTATTTTGGTGACCCGAATATTTCCGCTGCTCACATTCACTTTTCCTTTGATCTCCTTTATATTTTAACGTCTTTGAGAGAATAACGGAGCAACAGAGCAAATAGACTAAAAAGTGACTAAAAAATGTTTTATTGTTTAAACGAATATCTTTTTAGACTCATACCGCCCTGGACATTATTTATTTATTTATGAAGGAAGTTCTAATAAAAAATGTCGAAGCTATAATAGTTTTTAAATTAATCGCATTTAAATTTCGCTAATCACAGAGCTGAGATTTCGCGCTCTCAGGCATGACGATATGACAAGTGGTGAATGTACCACGAGGTCCCCGTAAACATGTAATATTTTTCAGAAAGTTGTTTGAAAAAACATTTGTACATTTTTAATTTTTAATTATACACACATGTGCGTAATTAATACATAATTAATCTCGGGGAATAGTATATCGTAAAATATCAATTCAATAGCAAAATGTTACGATAATAATTAATATTCAAAAGCTACAAATTTAAAAATGAGAAGGTAAATAAGCCTATGTAAGCCGTCACAAGTTGTAATGTGTGTGTAAAATTGTATTCTTCAAAGAATTTATACAGACGTTTCGACAATTGATTTTGTCCTCTTCAAGTGCACATATTATAATCCAGAATTAGTATTAAAATATTACGATATGTATCAGCTGTCAAAATAAATTCGTCTAGCCTCATGTGAATTTCTGTCACATTCGCCATAAATGAGTAGCATATCACAATACTCTTCATTTGTGTCTCTATATTGTTAATTATGCATATTAATTACGCACATGTATGTATAATTAAAAATTAAAAATGTACAAATGTTTTTTCAAACAACTTTCTGAAAAATATTGCATGTTTATGGGGCCCTCGATCGTGGTACATTCACCACTTATCATATCGTCATGCCTGAGCGCGCGAAATCTCAGATCTGTGATTAGCGAAATTTAAATGCGATTAATTTAAAAACTATTATAGCCTCGATATTTTTTATTAGAATTTCCCTCATAAAATGTTCTCAAAAATACGTTCTTAAGATTAAATGCGGTAGTTGTGAGACACCCTGTACATATAGCCAATCATCGTATAATATTTTCATATAACGTATTCTATAAATAAAATGAGTAAAAAAGTCCCATTATGAATGTCGAAGCTATAATATTTTTTTAGGGATCGGATGTTCAGCGATCACGGGCCACACATGAGAACCGCTGTGTGCATTGGTTCAGTAGGCCGCGTGCCAGCCGAAATGATTTCTCTCTGTTTCGGCAAGCACTCGACTCATTCACAAGCGCAGCGATTCTCTACGTGCGGCTCATGATCGAGTTCGAACGTCAGAGTTCTACTCATTACATTGTTCTCGATAAAAATTGTTTTTTTTTTCGAATACCAGAACGAGACTAATCATTTTCTACAGCTTACTTTAAACAAGCGTTAAAGTTGCTCGACCTACCGTCTACCACTATAAGTAAATGCAAGTGCGCGGTGGAACGTATACGTTCGCCCAACGATTAACTTGCTAAGCCATGTTAAGTACACGCTGTTGTTTCCTTTCGCTGTTCGCATCATACAATTATTGCCGCTTGTAGTAAACAAGTCATCGCGTTCCCGCGCACTTAATGATCATAATCGTTGGGCGTGTATAATTTGGCAGTTTACCGAGAGGATGCGCACTTATTCGACGATTTGTAATTATATTATACTAATAATTAATATTTCATAAATTACTGTGAAAATTGCAAACACAATTTAGCTCACTCTAATTGCGTACGAGCGCTTCGTGCGTTCGAACTTACCCTATATATTTATGCAATGTACATAAATTTACCACTATTACGTATCCATAAATTAAGTCTGGCATCTGTTTTTGATGGAAATATATATAAACGTTTTCCATGAGATAATCGTTCATTTTCACAATCTTTATACACGCACTTATTAAAAAATTTTTTTACGTCTGATTTATTTGACATTATATTTATTATCTTTAAGTTTCTTTCTGTTGTATAATAAGCTATGGCTTTCTCACAAAATAACTTTCCGCAAATACAAAATAAAGACAGCACACAGTATACACAAATTAAATGCACAAAAGAATCGTTTATAGATAATTGAAAAATGTAACGAACATATATTACGGATCTCGCAAATTTATTCTTCGTACAGAACGTATGCATGCGCGACCGCAACTGAACGTAGATTGCAGACTTCGCCGCTAGCTAAAAACAAAGCCCTTTAAAACAAATGAAAATCTTCATATATCTATAGATGCGTTTCACGATCGCGAGCGACGCAAGCATCGTTTCTTTTTTGTTATTTCTCAGAAGTTAAAGAAGAAAAACGATGCTCGCGAGCATTAAATGGAACGCAGCCTAAACCTCTTCCATCCGATTCTCAGCGAACCGCGTCCTAATCTGGCATTTGTGAATATATTTTTATCAGCTTGATCAGTTGTGCGTGCATACGTGTATTGCATATATCATATGTATATGTATTTTTTTATGTATACGTATTATGTTTATATCTTTATAATTATATGAATATAAAATATATGTACACATATATATGTATATGTATATATATATATATATATAAGATGTAAGGTGTTCTATTTTAAATACAATATATATTGAACTCTCGACATACAAACAACTAAAAATATAAATATTGAAGGGCAAATGAGAGTAAAATAATGTCTACGCGGTTTGAGATGCGTTAATCTGGAAAATGTTTAATTTTCCAAAATGTAAATATCAAAATTATTATAATATCGTACGTTTCGACTGATTTCCTGCTATCCTCAGCAAAAGGGCAGGTAGAACGAACTAAACTGAAGAGAGAGAGAGAGAGAGAGAGAGAGAGAGAGAGAGAGAGAGAGAGAGAGAGAGTCGAACTAGAATTAATAGTCTTCTTTATTTTTTTGTATTCTTTGGAAGGTGAAATAAGAGGAAAAAATGAGCAGTTTGAATTATTTTTTTAAACTATCGCCATTTAGAAAATATGCATGTGATATTAATTATTCTAGTTCAGACGAGAGTTATAAGTCTATATAAAGGCGTATGGAAAATCGTAATCAATTAATATCTCGTAAATTATCGCATTTTGACATAATTCATACTATTCTGAATTAATGGGAAGGGTATACTATTACTACAATTTATTTAAAGTTATCTAGAACGTCCTTTTGGCCTCTTGATCTAAGTCGAGCTGCCGAGAAAACGTTTGCAGTCGCTTGAATGAAGAGACAAGAGGGAGAATTGAACGCCTTGGCGCGCCAAGAGCGAACGAGACAGCGAGAACGTAGTGCGAGAGAGTCAGAGCTAGCGCCCGAACGGTACGAAGCTGGCCTGTTGGTCCTGCTGGCCGAAACGCGACCGCGCACACGGACGTAGACTCATGCCTTTGTGTGTGTTGCGTGACGTCACGACAGCAACTCAATTGCCGCTTACCGGCGTAATCACGCCACGAGACGTAAAATGCCGTAATAAAACAACAAGCAGTAAACAATAATGATGAATAATAAATAAGAAAAAAAAATACAATATTTTTAATGCGATAATTCGTGTGCTATAATTAAAATCTATCAATCTTACATTCATTTAGAATGTTTGAACCTTCCATATAATGTAAAATTGATAAATAGATAAAAATTGTACTCTTATTTGCCTCATTATTTCATCATTATTGTTTAAATCTCGAAAGTCCGAATTAATATTGTTATTAATTCATATTATAAAATACTACTCGACAGGAAACACTTCCAAAACGCTCAAAATTGCAAAATTTTTTCAGATCATCCAAATTCGGCGAAAAGTTATCGCAGATAAAAAAATAAAAAAAGCATTTTAAAGCTTGAAACTTGTACTTGACAGTGTTTTTGACTGTTTTTCAAAAAAACTTTGTATTTATGGGTTCATATCTTAATAATAAAGATCACATTATTATGTTCGTTAAAATTACGTACGTTCAACAGTCTGCAATTTGATAAAAAAATTTGATACCTTTACAAAAAAAAAGGATAGAGTTTTACCTATACAAAATGTTTTCTTTTCAATTTCCTTATAATTTTTCTTAATCGAATTACGTGATTTTAAAGCTAAATTTGCATTTCTTACAATCAGTATTAATAAAATTCGGCGAAAAATTATCGCAAAAGTATTAAAAAAACATTTTGAATCGCGAAGTTTATTCTTTAATCATTTTTTAATTAATTTCATTCTGTAGAATTGGGGAAATAACTAATTTTTGCGATTAATGATTTATCGCCAAATTTCAACGTTGCTTGAAAAAATTGTGGATTTAATTTCAAAGACGCGTAATTCGATGGAAAAGATATCGTAAGAAAATTTTAAAAAAGCGTTTTATAGATAATACTGTATCTTTTTGTAAAAGTATCAAATTTTTTAAGGAAAAATTGTCTATCAAGCTGCCACAATTGCAAAATGTACAATGTAATTTTAAGAAATACAATGTGAGATACAGAACAATGTAAGATACAGAACTGTAAAGATAACATTTTTTGAAAAGTAGCCAACAATATGCTAAAGTACAAGTTTCAAGCTATAAAATGCTTTTTTTAGTTTTTTGCTTGTCATAATTTTTTAGTTTCGATGATCTAAAAATTGCGCAATTTTGAGCTTTTTAAAAGTATTTCCTATTTTATGAGAGTCGAATATAATATTATAAAATAAATCTTGTTCACGTACAGTGCATTCTCTGGATTTTGCAAACATATCGTACAATTATTGTTACAATTAAGTTGCTCGTAATAAAGTTTATTAAATATTGTAATAAACTTCAAAGTTATAGAGTTCAAAATATTGGATTGCTTGGAAAGTACTGTCGTATTTTTCAGTTCCAAATTGTATATATAATATCTTCGTTAAAAATAAATAAAAGTTAAATTATAAATAACTGTAACGATGCCCCCCCAAATGCATCGTTCCCGCGTGGTGCCAACGGGAGTAGGAGCGAGGCGCCTGCTCGTGTGTTGGGGTAATTCGCAGGAACAGCAGCTCCCGTTAGAACCGCCAGTCTCGCCGAAAAGTGCCGACCGTCGTCGGGGACCGCCGATCGGAAATCTTCTCCCACGAGAAGTCGATCGGCGGAAAATACCGCGACCGGCCGAAGTATTGCGAGCGAGACTGGCGGTCGAGTATAAGATACCGCGATATCAAGCCGCGCGTGGCATTTTGTCTTCTCCGCTTTCCTGATACATCCGATCCGATTACCAGTTCCTAGCTCACGATACCGATCCATCGACTCGCTCGTCCGACGAACCTGAGGGGTAGGGTGTACCCTGCCTCTGCCGGGCGCTCCCGGCCGCCGAACGAGCCGTCCAGGAAACGCATCTCGAGCACGCAACCACATTCACGTGTTGTTCCGACGAACCTGAGGGGTGGGGTGTACCCCGCCTCTGCCGGGCGTTCCCGGCCGCCGGACAACCGTAATTAGTTAGTACTCCCACCTTCCTTACCTTCTTTTCCGCATCCCGAAAATCCCGTCTTGGTACTTGACATTCGAAAAGGGGTAGGGCGCTCCCTGCCTCTGTCGGGCGTTCCCGGCCGTCAAGTACCAACTCCGTTTCCTTTCCTAGCATTGCCAAAATCACGTATCGCACCGCGAAACGACGCTTGCTGGCGTATACCCGCGTTCCGCCGCGTTGCAGATCGTCGTCGAGAAAACCCGCGACCGCCGGCATATATCTCGCGCCGTTTAGAGTTAGTTTTCGTTGTAGAGTCCGCGTCCGTTTCTGCGTTCATATATATATATATTTCTTTTCTGTTGTCCGCGCTCGTTTGTATATATATATATATATATTTTTTTTCTGTTACCCGCGCTCGTTTATTTTCGTCGCTGTATTATTGTAAGTCGCGTCCGTTAATTATATATTCCTATATGTTATTTGTCTCGTCGATTTTTATAATTTCCGTGTCATCTAAATTGTCTAAATAAACTATGTTTCTTGTCTAACTATTAGTTCCGCATCAGTATTTTCTTTACCGATTTCCGACGCTTCACATAATTTTCCGCCACACCGTTCCGACGCGAATACTCTTTCCGCCGAACCTTTTTTATACGACACGCATTTTTCCGACGAGCTAGTCCGAGTATAAAAATTAGGTAGTTACAATGGCGCCCGAACAGGGACCAGATAAGAAAGGAGATTCGCAAACCGCGCCGAAGGGATGGCTTTACAAGCTGAGCAAAGCCGATTTAATCCAGGAACTCATGATACACGGGTTAAGTACCGAGGGGACGCTAGACGACCTACGGCATGCATTAAGTGCATATATAGATGCACACCCGGAAGAATTCCAGGCGCAAGCCCCCCCGGTACTTCCCCGCCAGAGCTCAATCGTATCCGAAAGCCGTGCCGACGCAAACAATCCGTTCGCCGCTCTATCCGCTACCGCCGGGCCGCCGTATCCCGAAAATCACCCCGGGAAGGTGATAAATCAGATGCGAAAATGGGGGCTGCAATTCGACGGGAAGGACCCGTGGTCATTTCTGGAGCGCGCGGAGGAGCTCAAGGACGATTACGAATTAACAGACGAACAGTTCTTTAAAGGACTTCCAGTTTTATTGAAAGGGGACGCGCAGACGTGGGGACGCGGGAATCGGAAACGATGGTCCAGCTGGAACGACTTCGTCGATGATTTCAAGGCCGCGTTCTTACCACACACCGATGACTTTACCCTCCTAGAGGAAGTCCACGCCCGTAAACAAAAACCGGGGGAAATTTTTTTTAAATACTCTACCGCCTTGATCGCGTTAATGAACCGGGCCGGAATCACCGACGAGTCGCGACAGCTGGAGTACCTCTATCGAAACATGCATTATTCCTACCAATGGCGCATCCGCCGGCAGGATGCGCGCACAATACGCGAACTCAGTCGCGAGGCCGCCAATTGCGAGAGATTAACCGCGCTGGAAAACGCCGAGAAAAAGGCGACAGCCGCGCCCCGCGAGATTCCCGCCACCGCGGCAGTGTATAGCCGGGATGAGTGTTGCTGGCGCTGCAAGCAGCGGGGGCACACGCGATTTGATTGCCGCCGGCCCCCGAAAAGATTCTGCTCGCAGTGCGGCAAGGACGGCGTGTACACCAAAGACTGTCACCCGCCGGCGGGAAACGGACCGCGGGCTGGGGAAACGCCGGCCGCCCTCCAGCCCTCCACGTAAAGTACACCCCACGGCCGCACATTACCGTTCAAGTCCGCGACGTAATCCTCGAGGCCCTCCTCGACACTGGCTCGACGTTGTCATTTATTAACAATGACACGCTACTCCGTATGCGCGAATTGCAGCTCCCGTTAGAAACGGCGGAGGGGGAGGTACAACTCGCCGACGGACAAACGATCACCCTGCCCGGCCGTATACGATTGCCCGTCGTGATCGAAAATCGCATGATATGGCATGTATTCCACGTAATGCCGACTTTGAAAAGCGCAGTGTTGATTGGCGTCGACCTATGGGCGAAAATGGGTATCGCGATCCCCCCACCACCGACCACGACCAGCGCGTCCGGCTCCGCGACGACCGCCGTAACAGAGGGACTCCGCCGGAGGACCGCGGACGAAACGACGCGACTGGGGGAATTCCTCGACGCCGAGATACCGAAATTCAAGGAAATACAAGGCCCGACGCGACACGCCTTCCATCACATCCGCGTTAAATCCGGTACGCGACCGATTAAACAACGATACAGACCCCGAAACCCTGCCATGCAGACCATAATTGACAACGAGGTCGAGCGCATGCAGGAGGAGGGAGTCATCGAACCCGCGACCAGCCCTTGGAGCTCCCCCGTCGTGATCGTTCGAAAGAAAAACGGGAAGCATCGGTTTTGCATTGATTTCCGGCGAGTAAACGAAGTTACCGAGCCGGACGCGTATCCCCTGCCACAGATTACCGCTACGCTAGATAAACTACGGGGAGCGCGATACCTTTCGACGTTAGACCTAAAAGACGGCTACTGGCAGGTGCCCTTGACAGACGAAAGTAAGCCGATAACCGCTTTTACGATCCCGGGGAAGGGGCTGTTTCAATTCACCGTTATGCCGTTCGGCTTGCATTCCGCTCCCGCGACGTTCCAGCGACTACTAGACAATATCCTCGGACCCGAGCTAGAACCGCACGTGTTCGTATATCTCGACGATATTATTATCATCAGTGAAACATTCGAAGCGCATCTAAGCACCCTCCGGGAGGTGTTCGAACGACTCCGAGAAGCTCGCTTGCGCATAAATCCAGAAAAATGTCACTTCTGCGTTGACCGGTTAAAATATCTAGGACACATAGTCGACCAGGAAGGCATACGAACCGATCCTGAGAAGGTCAGGGCAATCGTTGACCTGCCGACACCCAGGACGGTCAAACAGATTCGCCAGTTCCTGGGGGTCGCATCCTGGTACCGCCGGTTCATACAAGATTTCGCGACCGTGGCCACCCCCCTCACCGCGCTCACACGCAAACACGCACGCTGGAGTTGGGGGGAGAGTGAAGAAGCCGCATTTAGGAAATTAAAAGACACGCTCACAACCGCTCCGGTGCTAGCTTGCCCTGACTTCTCAAAACGGTTCGTATTGCAAACCGACGCGAGCAATACCGGACTCGGAGCCGTCCTGACACAAAACTTCCCGGAGGGCGAGCGCGTAATCGCATATGCAAGCCGAACGCTTAACCCGGCAGAGCGAAACTATAGCGCGACGGAGCTCGAATGCCTCGCCGTTGTGTGGGGAATCCGTCGCATGCGGGATTATCTAGAAGGTTACCCATTCACAGTTATCACCGATCATCAGTCACTACGGTGGCTGCAGAAACTCGATGCCCCCACGGGACGACTCGGACGCTGGGCATTCGAGCTCCAACAGTATGACCTAGAAATACGGTATCGCAAGGGCACCCTGAATCGAGTAGCCGACGCCCTGTCACGCCAACCAATCGCCGCCGCCGCAAATACTGTTACACCCTGCCCGTGGTACGATAAATTACTCGCCAACGTCTCCGAAAATCCGCGAAATTACCCCGACCACGAAATAATAGGCGGAAAGTTGTATCGGCACATACTCCACGACCTCGATTTCAAAGAAACACCCGCCGAGCGTCAATGGAAGGAGTGTGTGCCGAAAAACCGCCGCGCAGAAATACTCCGCGAAAATCACGACGAAGCAACGGCCGGGCACCTGGGGATCGCGAAAACAATTACGCGCATTATGCAAATATATTATTGGCCCGGCATGGCACGTGAGATAGCCAGGTATGTCCGAAATTGCCAAAACTGCCAACAGCACAAAGTCCTGCAAGCGAAGCCGGCCGGAATGCTGCACGCCACCGCTACGCAACGGCCATGGCAACACGTCACCGTGGACTTGATGGGACCCCTCCCCCGCTCGAAGAAAGGACATACTTGGCTTCTCAATATGCAAGACCGGTTTTCGAAATGGGTAGAACTCCGACCTCTCCGCCGCGCCACCGCCACCGCCGTAACGCACGCATTAGCGGAAGACGTAATACTACGACACGGTTGTCCGGAAATCGTAATCTCCGATAATGGCACGCAATTCCGATCCGCTCAGCTGGAAAAGTTCCTAACGGCGCACTCGATTCGTCACACGTATACGCCAGCACACACGCCGCAATGCAACCCGGTGGAACGAACGAACCGATCGATTAAAACAATGATCGCGCAATACGTGGATCGGAACCACCGAAACTGGGATGAACGCATCCCGGAGTTCCGATTCGCGTACAATTCCGCGCATCATGACGCGACAGGGTATACGCCGGCATACTTAAATTTAGGCCGCGAGCTGCTGTCACCTGCGAATTCCGCGAATAGCCGACGAGGCCCCGCCCCGCCGCCCGATGTCACCCGCCGACACCTCGAGGAAGCATATGAACTCGTAAAAATAAATCTAGCGCAAGCCTTCCAACGGCAGCAACGTTACTACGATCTAAGGCGTAGAGCGTGGAAACCGAAGGTCGGAGAGAAAGTCTACAAAAAAGAATATCCACTATCGAATAAGAATGCCGCCTTTAATGCCAAGCTCGCTCCGAAATTTAAAGGACCACTCGAGGTGCGGCGCGTGGTATCGCCGGTTATATTCGATCTACGCGACCGAAGCGGCCGCTGGCACCGACACGTGCACATTAGCGACTTGAAACCCGCCCCGACCGACGACGATACCGACCACGACCGACCAGTTCCGAATAATGTCGAAGATGACAGTGACGTTTCCGAACACGAGGAATCATCTGACAACGACACCGACCGCGACGAAAATAATAACACGGACGACGATGCCCTGTAACCAAGGAAGCTAGTCCAAAACACACTCCGTGCATCCCACGAAATAATTAGAGTAAAGTAATAATGCCTCAAATTCAGGCATTTCTAAGGAGGGGGGTGATGTAACGATGCCCCCCCAAATGCATCGTTCCCGCGTGGTGCCAACGGGAGTAGGAGCGAGGCGCCTGCTCGTATGTTGGAGTAATTCGCAGGAACAGCAGCTCCCGTTAGAACCGCCAGTCTCGCCGAAAAGTGCCGACCGTCGTCGGGGACCGCCGATCGGAAATCTTCTCCCACGAGAAGCCGATCGGCGGAAAATACCGCGACCGGCCGAAGTATTGCGAGCGAGACTGGCGGTCGAGTATAAGATACCGCGATATCAAGCCGCGGGTGGCATTTTGTCTTCTCCGCTTTCCTGATACATCCGATCCGATTACCAGTTCCTAGCTCACGATACCGATCCATCGACTCGCTCGTCCGACGAACCTGAGGGGTAGGGTGTACCCTGCCTCTGCCGGGCGCTCCCGGCCGCCGAACGAGCCGTCCAGGAAACGCATCTCGAGCACGCAACCACATTCACGTGTTGTTCCGACGAACCTGAGGGGTGGGGTGTACCCCGCCTCTGCCGGGCGTTCCCGGCCGCCGGACAACCGTAATTAGTTAGTACTCCCACCTTCCTTACCTTCTTTTCCGCATCCCGAAAATCCCGTCTTGGTACTTGACATTCGAAAAGGGGTAGGGCGCTCCCTGCCTCTGTCGGGCGTTCCCGGCCGTCAAGTACCAACTCCGTTTCCTTTCCTAACATTGCCAAAATCACGTATCGCACCGCGAAACGACGCTTGCTGGCGTATACCCGCGTTCCGCCGCGTTGCAGATCGTCGTCGAGAAAACCCGCGACCGCCGGCATATATCTCGCGCCGTTTAGAGTTAGTTTTCGTTGTAGAGTCCGCGTTCGTTTCTGCGTTCATATATATATTTTCTGTTGTCCGCGCTCGTTTGTATATATATATATATGTTTCTGTTACCCGCGCTCGTTTATTTTCGTCGCTGTATTATTGTAAGTCGCGTCCGTTAATTATATATTCCTATATGTTATTTGTCTCGTCGATTTTTATAATTTCCGTCTCATCTAAATTGTCTAAATAAACTATGTTTCTTATCTAACTATTAGTTCCGCATCAGTATTTTCTTTACCGATTTCCGAAGCTTCACATAATTTTCCGCCACACCGTTCCGACGCGAATTCTCTTTCCGCCGAACCTTTTTTATACGACACGCATTTTTCCGACGAGCTAGTCCGAGTATAAAAATTAGGTAGTTACATAACAATTTTTTAATCTGTTTTCGAAAGCTTACTATAATATATTTTTGAGTTTATATATGAGTTTCGTAATTTTTACGTATAGAAAATTACGAGCTGGAAAAGATAACAAATTTTTTTGTACTTTGTAGATCTGTAACGTGGCCCAAAAAAATTAGAGAAAATTTTCAATTATCTATCCTGGAAACTTGAAACTCTTCCTACAAAATCGTTTTTTAGAAACGCTTCTACGATTTTTTGTTCCTGAATTACTCGTGGATTAAGTAGAAAAGAGAACTCTGACTTTGTTAGATTACTCAAAATTAGAGATGCAAAATTACTGTCAAATTCAATTTTACAATTAAATTACGGTAAAATGGTAATTTATTGGTAATTTTGGTAAAATGTGTTGTTTCTTATAGTTTTATTCATAAATAGACTGTATTTTCGTACTTATGTATAAGTAAATTAAAAATTATTATACGCAGTCATTCAATATTCCCAATAGGAATCGCTAATAGAATAATAGGGCTATTGACTAAATCTAAACGTGCCATACTGGAAAAAGTTACGTCACAATTATAATTATATATTATAATATACTTCTGTTTAATATACACTATTCAACAATATCTAGGGAACACTTTGGAACAAGCTAAAAATTGGGCGATATTCAGAATACCGTAACTCGGTGAAAAATCATCGCAGACAAAAAATTAAAAAAGCATTTTAAAGGTTGAAATCTTTACTTTATGTATAATTAAAATTTTAACTTGACTGACACTTTACGGAGTTATACGAACATAAATGAATATCCGTCAAATATAAAAAATTTTCAACGTTTCTGCGTTCATATATATATTTTCTGTTGTCCGCGCTCGTTTGTATATATATATATATGTTTCTGTTACCCGCGCTCGTTTATTTTCGTCGCTGTATTATTGTAAGTCGCGTCCGTTAATTATATATTCCTATATGTTATTTGTCTCGTCGATTTTTATAATTTCCGTATCATCTAAATTGTCTAAATAAACTATGTTTCTTATCTAACTATTAGTTCCGCATCAGTATTTTCTTTACCGATTTCCGAAGCTTCACATAATTTTCCGCCACACCGTTCCGACGCGAATTCTCTTTCCGCCGAACCTTTTTTATACGACACGCATTTTTCCGACGAGCTAGTCCGAGTATAAAAATTAGGTAGTTACAATATACGGTATTTTTTTAGATTTGACAGATATCCATTTGTGTCCGTATAGCTGTGTCAAAGATCAACCAGATTAAAATATCAATTACCAATTTTGTATGTAGGTATTTCAACCTTTAAAATGCTTTTTTAAAAATCTCATTATGACCATTTTTGACGAAGTTACTCTATCTTGAAGTTAAAGGATCTAATGATCCTTTATAGACATTATATGTAATGTCTTTTTTTAATCGGGATTTTCGAAAAGTTCTTGTGATTTTCTGAAAAATAACGATTACCGCTGACATTAGCGTAATCCAATGTGCTCTATTCACTACAAATACGGATACACCAACACGTTACGCATACTGTACTCTTCTTCCAGAAGTGCGACGGTATTGTGCGGGCAACTACAATTTTTTAATCTGTTTTCGAAAGCTTACTATAATATATTTTTGAGTTTATATATGAGTTTCGTAATTTTTACGTATAGAAAATTACGAGCTGGAAAAGATAACAAATTTTTTTGTACTTTGTAGATCTGTAACGTGGCCAAAAAAAATTAGAGAAAATTTTCAATTATCTATCCTGGAAACTTGAAACTCTTCCTACAAAATCGTTTTTTAGAAACGCTTCTACGATTTTTTGTTCCTGAATTACTCGTGGATTAAGTAGAAAAGAGCACTCTGACTTTGTTAGATTACTCAAAATTAGAGATGCAAAATTACTGTCAAATTCAATTTTACAATTAAATTACGGTAAAATGGTAATTTATTGGTAATTTTGGTAAAATGTGTTGTTTCTTATAGTTTTATTCATAAATAGACTGTATTTTCGTACTTATGTATAAGTAAATTAAAAATTATTATACGCAGTCATTCAATATTCCCAATAGGAATCGCTAATAGAATAATAGGGCTATTGACTAAATCTAAACGTGCCATACTGGAAAAAGTTACGTCACAATTATAATTATATATTATAATATACTTCTGTTTAATATACACTATTCAACAATATCTAGGGAACACTTTGGAACAAGCTAAAAATTGGGCGATATTCAGAATACCGTAACTCGGTGAAAAATCATCGCAGACAAAAAATTAAAAAAGCATTTTAAAGGTTGAAATCT
>NW_017275101.1:50911-51461 GCF_001594065.2 Cyphomyrmex costatus
ATGATGAGACAATAGGCAGTAGTATTCGCGGGTACATTCTCTTTGAATTCAAATTCTAAACGCACATCCACGGTGCCACTTTTGACGGACTCGTTTTGTCGAGAGCAGTCAATGATTACCATAGGAAACATTTTCCTAAAAGCATCTGTCTTGAATAACGTTTCACTTCTTTCGCGGAGGATTTGATAGTAAGATGTACGGAAGCGTACGAACATATCATACAAAATGGCGGTTCTGTTTTTGTCAAAGTCTAGATTTAGATCATCGTATGGAAAAAATTCAGAATTCAGATAGAGTTTCACGTTGGTTAATTTACAATTGTCGAGGAAAGTTTTGTGTACTGACATGTTGTTTTTTTTATTAGTTTGCAGAGCAAAGATGACGTATCGCGGCTTTTCGAGCTGAGTCGCAGTCTTGATAGCCCACGAGTGCTTCGTCGTGCTCGGCAATAGAAGATACTCGTACAGATCCCACGAACGGAAACTCGTACTCAGATATCGTCCGTTCTCCAAGATACGCAACATAGACAGTTTATTGACTTCGTTCAACG
>NW_017275102.1:0-372 GCF_001594065.2 Cyphomyrmex costatus
TACATTAGTAAATAAAGAGATTACATCAAGAGAGATTAAACTATAATCTTCATCAATCTGAGTATCAGATAATTTTTTTACTAATTCAAAACTGTTATTAATGTAACTCGATGGTCTCGGAATTCTTCTAATAATTTGCCTATGTAAGAATTTTGCAATATTATAAAAAGGACTTCCAACAGACGAAACTATAATCCTGAATGGACAATCTTGTTTGTGAATGTTAGGTAAGCCATATCCCCTAGGAAGTAAACCTTCATTGCATCTGAGACGCTTGTAACAACCCTCATCAATATACTTGCAATTCTCCCATCTCACTAACAAAGTCTTAAGTTTACCAATCATTTTATTAGTAGGGTCTTTTGGTGACTT
>NW_017275103.1:0-1426 GCF_001594065.2 Cyphomyrmex costatus
TAAAATGGCTCTCTGATCACGTGATTTAGACAGTCAATCAAGCCATACCCTTCAATGACGCATTTCTGTTTTCTAGGTCTCTAGAGAGACTGAGTAAAACTAAAGAAAAACTATAGCAGCGTGGCCGCTGTCGGCCAGCCGTAGCATCGTGAGGGTGCAAACCCATGCAGCGGAATAGCGTAACGCGGAACGAGAGCAGAACCAATAACGAGCATTCCGTATTTCTAGAGAATCTCGTGATTGGTTTTACTCTCGTTCCGCGTTACGCTATTCCGCTGCATGGGTTTGCACCCTGACGCGTGCAGTGATAGTTTAAAGTTAGAAAGATCTTTTGTTAGAAAACCCAAAGATAAAAAGTTATCCCTAATAAAAATTTTTCTTCAAATTTTCATACGAATTAAGTCATTTTCAAGATATACATTTTCTCTTAAAATTTTTTAATTTTATATACGTACGTGAATTATGAAATATTTTAAAATTTCCAAGATTTTTCATTTTATACAGCTTCTAGTAAAAAAAATCAAACTTTTTAAATTCTGTAATATATTAATATAACAGCCTGCAGAATTTAAGGAAGACGTTAATTTCTCCTATAAAAAAAATATATATATATTATAGTTATTTGTGTAATTTTTATTTACAATTAATATCTCATCAATTATATGTATAATTAACATTTGTAAAATTAAAATTTCATGAAATAATAAAATGAACTCAAAACTTATAATTTGATTTTTATTTTCACGGCTATATCTTATCCTCTCCCGAAATCAGGATTAGCCCGCATAAAATTTATTAATATTTGTTTTTGTTTCTCAGTTTACGTTCATGACAGAATTTACAGACGGATACAGTAATATTACAGTACTTAAAGATAAAATCACAGTCTTCGAACGTCTTCGAGAACACATTACGGTGAAAATGTGAATCATCTCGTTTTCCCCTACACGGCAACTCTGGTGATTTCGTATTTTCACCTTAACGTTATAGAATCGCGCGAACAAACTCGCGTGAGATGAAAGTGCGAAAAGTGAGTGATCTCACTTGAATTAGAGTTGCCGTGTAGGGGAAAACGAAAATGAGAAACAGAAACAAATATTAATAAATTTTATGCGGGCTAATCCTGATTTCGGGAGAGGACGGTTAAGATATAACCGTGAAAATAAAAAACAAATTATAAGTTTTGATTCCATTTTATTATTTCATTTTAATTTTACAAATGTTAATTATACATATAATTGATGAGATATTAATTGTAAATAAAAATTACATAAATAACTATAATATATATATTTTTTATATAGGAGAAATTAACGTCAGCCTTAAATTCTGCAGGCTGTTATATTAATATATTACAGAATTAAAAAAGTTTGATTTTTTTACTAGAAGCTGTATAAAATGAAAAATCTTGGAAATATTAAAATAT
>NW_017275103.1:2182-9692 GCF_001594065.2 Cyphomyrmex costatus
AATAATATAATATAATAATAATATATAATATAATAATATAATAATATAATATAATAATATAATAATATTAATCATAATGATTCTTCTTCTTCTTCGAATATTAATGGTCCTGGTCTTAAAAATGATACGATGCATGAGGCGAGACGAAACAGAAACAGAAACTATGAAGTTTGTAGAGCTACAATCAACTACAACTTACAGCGCCACTAGAATGAGATAGCATGATTTTTTCTCTCTCGCACAATTTCGACGAATAATGGCGGACTTCACGTGTCCAGATTCTTATTAGAGGGTCACTAGTTTTACTCAGTCTCTCTTTCGGATTTCACCATTTCGACAAATTTCTTGCTGAACGAACTCCCATGAGATTGCTCACATTTTCGCTATGATGAAAGTTCGGGAATCACGCGATGTGAGTTGGCTCACATTTTCACCATGTTAAAAGTTAGAAACATGAAGGAAGATATAAGGAGACTCCATTCAGTCTCGCCAGTCTACAAAACATGGACCCATTTTAGGTTTCGAGTTCAGTTTCCGATTCTTGACACTCGCAGCGCTCGTGAATTTAGTAGTGCTGCGCATAATGAGTGCGAGTAAGAGAAATGATCATTTCTCTTACTCGCACTCATCAGAATCGGAAACTGAACTCGAAACCTAAAATGGGTCCACTTTTATTTTACGGAGTGGAGTCTCCTTATATCTTACTTCCTGGTTAGAAAATTGACCCCTTGGTCTCTAGTTGACATGATCATTACGAAAGGGTTAAGCGGGGAGCACAGACTTTTACACAACGCATAAAGCATGTGCATAAGGAATTTCATTGGTCCATTTTCTTATGCATGAATCAATGGACCAATCAAATTCTTTATGTATATGGTTTATGCGTTATGCAAAAGTCTGTGCTCCCCGCTTTAGGTTACGTATGGGTACAAGATGTCGGACAGAAGTAGTGGTGGGGGACAGTTGGCGCATCTTTCATTATAGGCACAGTACATACAGTAGCGCAACTCCCTGTCGGCACCTTTGATGTCGGCGTGTACGAAAATGAACTGCACATGCGCGAGCTATGGGTGTAACCAATTATAGACCTGCTCTCTTTATCTGCACTGGATCGCACTAAAACTGACTATTTCATTTTTAGTGCAACAAATGTACATGCACTACTTAGGGTTAGATTCTCAATCGACATACAATGTTAAAAAAATATTTAAAAAATATTTTTTAAATATTTATTTAACGTAAAAATATTAAATAAATGTTTTAAACATGTTTTTTAAATATTATGTACTGATTGGATTAGATTGCAAAAAAAAACACATGTACATTTACGTATCATGCCATTAAATTTCTATTTCAATTTTTCTTTTATTAATAATTTTTATTTTTTTAGTTTATTATTATATGTAAAATATGCAATATTGCTTATATATGTAAAATTATATGTAAGAGACGTATACAATGGGAAATGATGCATTTTCTTAATAATTTATGCAGTTATTTTAATTAATTCAAGTCAAGTTTATTACAAAGATAATATTATTATATTTTTCTGACATCTCATAACATGTCCGCATCTTAAGCAGCATATTCGCACGCATCTGTATGCATTTAGTTGATCCAATGTAAAAATTACGAACACCCCTGTTTAAGTAGTCGCATAGTCAATCGCAACGTAGTCAAATGGGATTTGAAGCCACTCTAAAAACCTAGACACCTATTACATAATAAACAAAATATATAGATTTCAAAATTGAAAAAATATGATTGTACTATATATCCTTATTTTATATTTTCTTAACATATACATATATATTATATAATTATAACACATAAATACATCATAAAATAGAAATATTTACAGAATAACATAGCACACATGCACATAAATTTTTATATATTACCAAATTTTCTTTCTTCTCTCCCAACTTTCAATCATATCTCAGCTACTCGATCCACCTCGATATGAAACAAAGAGAGAGAGAGAGAGAGAGAGAGAGAGAGAGAGAAAAGTTTCTTAAATTAAAATAATTAACAAAATAAAATTTTTGTATAAATTATATAACATATATCGCAAGCATTCGGCAACAACAATCAGTGCAAACAATTCAAATAAAGTTTACTTATAATAAAACAAACATATAAGATATACATATCTTATACATATTTTACATGCATAAAAAGAAAAGTAAGAAAAAAGGAAAGTTATAAATGCAAAATATTACAAAGTTTTCTATTCTTTCTATTACCTGCACTTTTGGATTGTTTGTTGTGTTCAGACAAAGTATAATAAATACGCATGCGTATAAATAATTTAATCAAATAAACTGTTGGGAAATTTTGACATGGTGATTTAAAAGGTACAGCTTGCGCAAGTTCAAATAAATATTTACCAATATTTTTTTGAAAACAATGACTTTCAAAATTGGTGACAAACATTTTTTCTAATTGATGAACATAAGAACAAAAATTGTAACTTGCTACATGCAAATTTCCGAATGAATTTTCCTCTGTCGTGGCAAAAGCTCGAAAAGAACAATACAAACTAGTATCATCTACGACAGTCTTGCTTTCATTAAGATAAGTTAAACATGCTTGACATGAATGCATTTGTAAACATTTTTTAATTAGATATCCACATACATATCTAAATGCATTCTCTTCTGGCAAATCCATATTATAATAATCATGATTGGGAATATCTAAAATTGGACGTGCTGAAGATGGAATGTCACTTGATACAGAAGGTGATACAGAACTTGAACATGATGCTCCAATTAAATTTAACATTTCGTCATTATCTGCAGCACAATTTTGCGTATCTGCTGCATGTTGAAAAATTCTCATGCTGAATAATTTTTTGAATGCACGTGTAAACTGAATTGGTGTTGGATTTAAACAATTACCACCCTGTTGCCTAATGGATCCAAAAAAATTTTCGAGACAATCTTGATTTATTTTGCGTGTACGAATATATGGAAAGTCATAACATTTTAATTTATTCCAAAGTAGTATTATACTTTTAATTGTTACCTGCCAGCATTCAAAACAATTAACTTTAACACGTAAATCTTTATCATCAATTACAGTGATACTTTTCAAAAAATGTATCATTTCTTCTAAAAATTTAATTTGTGTATCGCTTCCTGTGAATAATTTTCCATATTCTTTGGGACTATTTATTGCAAACGAATTTAGAATATCAAATAATTTATCAAAATGATCAATAAAATCTATAGTTCCCACTGCTTCAGTTGAAAGAAAGCCGGTAGACATTTGTGTACACATGCCCGCGGCAACGCGATTACTAAAAATTTGAACAGCATATTTAACTTTCATTTTTTGAAAACTGGTAGGTTCAATATGATTTTTAGATAGCTTTGGAGCGGTTTTAATCCATTGTTTGCTATCTCTATTGTAAAATTCCACAATATGACTCCATGACGCAAGTTTGTTTATTCCAAATTGTATGCGATATTTGTATAAATTATCACGTGTTCTTTTCATTAAATGGGGAGTATCAAATATATATAAAATTTCTAATTCGTCAACTAAAAAAATTGAATTATGTGTTGAAATTCCCAACTCACGAGATAGTTTCATGAAATTAGACCCCATATCCGTAATTAGAGCATGTACAGTTGCACCACAACTTTGTAACTTACGTATAGCATCAAATAAAATAGGTTTTAATCTATCAGAGCTACATGCTGTTTCAACCAAACAAAAGCAAACTGGAAGTTTCCAGTTACCTGCAATGCTGCGTGCCATAATTACTAAAGCATTTTTTGCAGGTTTTACTGATTTTCCATTACCTGTATCCTCGAACCCGATGATTTCATCTTGTGAAATGTTATAAAATAAATGAGCTTTTAAACTCATTTCATCTATGCACAATATACAGTGGCGTTCCAAAAGTGGTAATAAATTTAATTTAACGGCTAGAACATCAAAAATGTTATCGTTAATACCGGGCTTAATTTGCCATGTTTGCGTAAATAAATGTAGACTACGTATGGAAGGTAATGCAAATTGTGTCTTAAGTTCTCGATAATTTCGCGGACTTAAAAAATATAAACGTAATGCAAATTGTTTAAATTCTGAACTGTATCTTCTTCCATGTTTGCTTTTAATTTGCGCGTCAATTTGTACAGACAACAATTGTGCGAAATTAGTAGGTAGTAATTTACAACTTAATTGACGCAGAGTTTCATATTCTTTGGGTCCGTCTTCAATTACTTTTTTATTTTCCATCTTCTTTATTTTTTTCTGAAGTCGCCTAATTCTTTCGCGCAGCTTTCTATTTTCTGCTTGTAATTTTAAATGCCGTTCCTTCATTTTCCTTTTTAATGGAGTTTCTTCTACACGACTTATTAAATGCTTGCTGCTAGATGTACTCCTACACAAATATAACATTGTTGAAATACATGTATATATGTATATTGTATATGATTGAAAACCAAAACGTAATTACACAAAAAAATAGAAAAAAAGAATTAGAATACTATAAATGAACAAAATTATATTATTACATTAATATATTTCTATTTTGTTTAAAATAAATTTAAAGGAAAACAGCAAAATTATATAAAAGTGTAAAGCTACGAAAAATATTTAAGTTTTGAAAAATTGTTATGTGTGTGTGTGTGATTTTTATAAATTGATCATATAAAAATAATATATTTGAAATGCGTATATGTACCCAGATAGCCAAACCTGCAAAGCAATCTCTTTTAACAGAAAAGCAACAGATTGCACACAAAATCTGTTTATCAAATTGTGACGGCAGACTGACAGCAGACTGCGCGTCGATTTAAATATACTGAAACGACATAGGATCTGTCGTTTCAGTGTATTTAAATCGAACATACTGCAAGCCAGTCTGCCGACAGAGTCTGATAAACAGAATCTGTTGACAGATCACTTGCCGTCTGGTGACGCAAATGTCTATGGATCTGCTGATTCTGTCAAATTTGTCGCTAATCTGACGTCAGCCTATACACATATTGTTTACTCGGTAACTAATTCCAAATAAAAACTTACGGTGTAACAATCTTGGATGTCTCAGCGGTCTCAATATCTATATCCATAGGATCAATTGCTTTTGACAACTGCATATTGCTAAAATATATCACATATATTTTTAATAGAAACATCTGCCTTGATAAAAAATAAAATATGTATTTTGCAATAAAAAATAGGTGTCAACAAAATCGGCTATTATTCTTATTAAAGAAAAAAAAGATATGAAGAAGTTTGAAAACCTGTTCGTTTCTTTTTGTTGATCTTTTCCAATTGTCTTATCACTATTTTCTTCTAGTGCACTTGCCACTGTTGTTAAATTACCATCTTCTTTTAGTACGCTTGTCGCTGTTGTTGAATTACTATCTTCTTTTATTGCACTTGTTGCAAGTATATTGCTGGAAAAGTTATATCAGTTTATACATTATCAGATTGAATACAGAATAATACATTGTATTGTACATAATGTTTATTATTTACTCTCTTTCAAAAAATATCGTCGGTATGGCATCAGGATAAAGATGAGCTCTAATTTTGCCTATTTTATACCACTTTTCTTCAAAATGCAAATGGCACAGTCTACAATTGCGATAAGCGTACTCTGGACCCATCACTTGTAAATCTAATCTTTGACATGCATGTATCCATTGTAACCATCTGTAAGTGTTACAACAAATGGTTAATATAAAAATACACATATATCTAGTATAGATAGATTATAGATTTAAATGTGTGTAGATTATAATGTGTGTACAAAAAATAGAAAAATTACAGATAAATTACAATATAATATAAAAACTGAATTATACATACTTAAAAATATAATTAAAACCAATATGTACCTGTCATGCTCTTTTGGAAACGAAAAAAAATGTCTTTTCTCTGTGATATTATTGTTGCACCCCTTTGCAACACACCATTTCGATTTATGGGCTAACATCTTTTTGTATTTTTTTTTATCAGTTTTATCTTATATATATATATTTTTTTTATCTTCTAAGAAGCAGCACCTGCAACAAAGCTAAGATCAAAAGTGCAGTTTTCTGTAAAAGAATTGAAAATCTGTAAAATCTATACAGATTAACTATTCTGTACAGAAAAAATAATCGTTCTTGGTTAACTTTCACTTTTCACTTAGCACTATATTCACTAAACATTAAACACAAAACACTTTTCTATTCACTTTCTTTAACACGTCTTATATTTAACAATAACACTGCTCTGACTTTTTACTTTAAATCGCCTTGAATTCACTTTTGTCACATTTACCGCCAATTTTGGCCGTTGGGGCATTTCAACGACAGAGAACACTATAGAAAAGCAAACAGAGCAAGTGCGACAGAAAGATTCTGTTACGTTATTGGTTACACCCATAGCTCGCGCATGTGCAGTTCCATTTCGTACACGCGAAAATCCGAGAGTTGCGCTACTGTATATACTATGTTATAGGTCTTTAGCTTTGTCTAAGTCGCATTTTGCAATTTAATAAATCAAAGTATTTTTTTTTCTAAAAGTAGGCATGAAAACACACATTTTCATTTTTTATTCATTGAAATTGACCTAATAGAACGCCCAGAGTAATTTTTTGAAGATAAGCGTTTTTTGGCTTTTTTCAAAAATTAAAAAAATTCTATCTGGGGATGTAGGAGACCTAGAGGGCTGAAATTTTGTGGAAAGCCTTTTTTCAGTAAGTACTTTAACATAAAAAATCGGCGGCCAAATCGGCCGACCCCCCTGCGACAGCATTTTGCGAAAGTTGGCTGGAATTACCCGTATATATACACATGTTATATGTTATATATATATATATATAAATATATAAAAGCACAGCAACTATTAGACATTTGTTATTCACCTATTTTATTTGAAAAAAATTATTGGAAATACGGCACATTATATAAATCACATAGTCTGAAATAAAATGCACATACATTATAATTTGCAAAAGTATTGACTTATAATCGATTAACCGAGGCCATTTTCTTTTTTTTTTTTCGTTGTATGCTTAATGTGCTTTCAACCAGTCTCGTCCAATGTTGATTATTCAGATTCAGACACGCTGTTTTCTTTCGACAGGTGACAGATTAGGTCAGCTATCTTTCTCTCTCACACTTCCGGTTATACCCCAAGCGACGGGAGCCAATCAGAAAACGTTAACGCATTGTCTAATCTCTCTTATAGTATCTCTAGACCACGCGATCTTCCTTCTCTTCTTATTGACGGGACACTTTTTCCACACGCTCAACTACTCTATCTGTATTATCTCTATGTGTAAACCAGGCCATAGTACTGGACTGAGCATGCGGCGAAATCTTTTTGATCTTTCGTGTGACGGACCTAGAAAGAGTTAAGGTACTTTTTCATGCGCAGCACGCTGCAGCAGCAATTCGTTACTATTGGTTAAGAATTTTATGTAAGCTAGATGACGCACTTCCGGCGCAAAATACATTTTGCCGCAGTTCGTTGAAGTTGAACCGAACGAACAGCAAGC
>NW_017275103.1:9874-31626 GCF_001594065.2 Cyphomyrmex costatus
ATTTTGCCGCTTGCTGCTTGCTGTTCGTTCGGTTCAACTTCAACGAACTGCGGCAAAATGTATTTTGCGCCGGAAGTGCGTCATCTAGCTTACATAAAATCCTTAACCAATAGTAACGAATTGCTGCTGCAGCGTGCTGCGCATGAAAAAGCACCTTTAAGCGGGGAGCACAGACTTTTGCATAACGCATAAACCATATACATAAGGAATTTCATGGACCAATCAAATTCTTTATGTATATGGTTTATGCGTTATGCAAAAGTCTGTGCTCCCCGCTTAAGGGCGGGTTCACACCTTAAGGCTGAAATCACACGGTACGGAATAGAATTGCGGAATAGAGAGTGCGTCATTCAAGCAACCAATCAGTGCTAGAAAGCAAAATGCGAAATAACGCTGATTGGTTGCTTCAATGACGCACTCTCTATTCCGCAATCCTATTACGCATCGTGTGATTTCAGCCTAACGGAAAAGCGGAAAGCGGAAAAGCAGTAGCCAATCAGAACTCGCGCTGATGGTCGACTTTCTGCTAGTTCTATACTACTTGCTACCAACGCAAGTTCTTATTGGCTACTGCTTTTCCGCAATTCGCTTTTCCGTCAAGGTGTGAACCCGCCATAAGGACGGGTTCACACCTTGACGGAAAAGCGGAAAGCGGAAAAGCAGTAGCGAATCAGGTAGTCGACTTTCTGTCAGTTTTGTACAATTCGCGCAATTAATGCCTTCCAACTCTGTTTTGGCATTACGTGTTACCTTCTCGGTTATTTTCATGTTAATGGCTGTAATAGACGGACCAGCCAACAGAATTGCGCGAATTTCTCCAACCTCTATAGATTCCGTGTTCGTGACATCTCGAATGTGTGTGTTTAAAGTTTCATTGACAGTCGTAAATTTCGGTTTAAAATATATTTACATAACCAAATTTTTTATTATTTACTGCTCATAATTTATCAGATAAGTCGCCATTCTTCCTTCTTATATTTATTTAAACCTCTATAAAATTAAGAAAAAATATCTTTGTGCATTTTTTTTCCTTTGCAGAAGGAAGCAAACAAGGAAAAATTTTCAACGACTTGAATCTTTTAAGACTTTGACGGAAGAGGTTAATTGTAATGAACGGGTATCCTTTACATAGTATAATCCAAACAATATATATATTAAGAATAATAAACAATTTTAATCACTAATTTCTAGATTACAATATTTACAATTAATATTTAATCCAATAGCCATCCTTTTCAATCACTCGTTGCAAACGACTGTTCGTGGAGTTCACCAGATTGTGGAAAATTTGTGACCTCTCCCGTAGACTGTTCCAAGTTGCATATACATAATCGCTAATGGCCCATACATTTTCGAGTGGATTGTCTTCGGGAGAGGCCACAAATTTTTCACAATCTGGTGAACTCTATAAACAGTTGTTTGCAATGTGTGATTGAAAAGAATGGCTATTGGATTGAATATTAAATGTAAATATTGTAATCTTTAATTGTAAATATTGTAATGTAGAAATTAGTAATTAAAATTGTTTATTATTGTTAATATTATATACATATTGTTTGAATTCTATCATATGTAAAGGATACCTTGTCTTCTTCAGCCAAAATCTTAAAAGACTCAAATTATTCTTGTTGAAAATTTCTTCTTGTTCGTTTCCATTTGTAAAAGAAGAAAAATGCACAAAGATATTTTTCCTTAATCTTATATAGAAATTTAAATAAATATAAAAAGACAAAATGCAAATGATAAATATTGTAATAAACTGATCTGATAAAATTATGAGCCGTAAATAATTAAAAATTTGTTTACATTAAAAATGCACAAAGATTTTTTTCCATAATTTTTTATAGAGTTTTAAATAAATACAGAAAGGAAGAATAGCAACTTATCTGATAAATTATGTGTCGTAAATAATTGAAAATTTGGTTATGTAAATATATTTTCAAACGAAATTTACGACTGTCAACAGTGTCAATAAAACTTTAATCACACACATTCGAGGTGTCACGAACACGGGCTATAGAGGTTGAAGAAATTCGCGCAATTTCGCCGGCTGATTACGATTTGTCTACTATAGCCATGAATATGAAAACGACCGAGAAAGTAAACGCGATGCTTCAAGAGTGAATGTGACGTCATAGGGTTGGAAGGCATTAATTGCGCGAACTGTACTATTTATTACCAGCGTGAGTTTTGATCGATTAACTCTTAGAACATATAGTACTGGAAGGAGCATAGGCATATGGTCCTTGTACATTCGGTTGAAGCCGAGAAGATTGACAAGGATGGAGAGATTAAGATCGTAGATTGTAATGCGCATACTCCATACGCGTGCGCGGTGGATTATCCACCGTGGATGCTAGAAAGCACGTTAATTATTTGCGAACTGTGTTTGGTTCTGTTTGGTTCTATGAGTAAAAATTATAAGTGATTTGTGGCAATGTATTGCTATATTTGCAAAGAAGAAAATCAGGCGTCTTCATATCACTTGTAAGTTTAATTATTTGTGAGTATAGTATTAATATACGGAATTTATAATGTTAGTTTTGAGGTTAGTTTTCGTAATTACTCTTTAATATCTAAAAATTCGAATCCATTATACGTATAAACAAATTTGTGAAAAAGATAATTATATCAGGTACAAATATACAAAACTTATATTGTTCAATAAACAATAAATAAATATAATTTATCATTAGCACTCAAAGACGTTTTTTATTCATCATTTAATAAATGTATAAATTATCACTTGGCTGTCACTTAAATGTTTTTCTTATTATAAATTGAAATTTATTAGCCTTTTCACTTTAACCTTGAATTCATATATCAAATGTATACTGCAGCTGACAGCTGTGTATAATTCGCTTGCGCACGTATTCCCTCCGTACAGTCATGCGCATTACCAACTACGATCTTAATCTATTTCTCTCTGTCAATCTACTCGCCTTCACTTTCAAGAGACTATGCTCCTTCCAGTACTATATGTTCTAAGGATTAACTGCTCTTCCGCTTTCCGCTTTTCCATCAAGGTGTGAACATCCGGCCTGAGGGTGCACTCAGATGGAGCGGATCTGCGGAAATGCGGAATTGGCGGAATTGATGTGATTGGTCGTTGCTTCATTCTTATTTTTATTTCGCAGATTTAATTTTCCTATGTTCACATGAAGCGGATCTCGCAGAAGCGGAAATTTTATCGACTAATAATATTAACTCGTACAGAGGACATTTTATACTTATCTATCTAAAGAGTATATTCCATTGGATAGGACTGTTTTACGCTTCTGTTAATTCTGCATCATGTGAACATAGGAAAAATATTTCTGCGGAACGGAGAAAACGGAATAAAAAAACGGAGAAAACTGTTATAACGTTTATATTCAAATATTCAAACTGTTTATTAGCTGTGTGCGAAATTATTCCTTCTAGTAAAGTTCTGATCGTGATATGCGGATTAATAAAAAAATGTACAGGTTTCTTTTACTATAATAAAAAAATGTATGAAAGTTTGTCGCAGCAACATAATTTTAAGACCATCCACAGTATCCACATTTCTTAAGGTTGATTTATACTGGCCGTAAACTGTTAACTTATGCCGTAATCTGTAAAAATTGACCAATCACAGTCGAATGAGAGGGGAATAATCGATTATAATTGGTCAATTTTTACAGATTACAGCATAAGTTAACAGATTACGGCCAGTATAATCCAACCTTTACTCTTCAAAAGTTACGTAACATTAAAAAATTTTGGTAATTATACAGAATCACTGCCTCACCTCAAAAATCGATCAAATTAGGCTTATTCGACGCGTTTTTGCATGAAACGAAAGAATCTGGCAGAAAAAAGTGTCGCTCTGCCCTACGAACCGAGATATTAAGCGTTAAAGTTCGAGATTTTAGAGGTTAAGATATCTGTCACTGCTTTAAAAATAACAAATTAAGGTAAATGTCCCAGTTTGCGACCATGACCCTGTTTGTGACCACTTTAATAGCGTTTTCCACTGGGAAAACTGGTGCAGCACTAGCGCCGTGCTACCCAATCAGCATACCATATTTAAAAAATATTTCTTAAATATGGTATGCTGATTGGGTAGCACGGCACTAGTGCTGCACCAGTTTTCCCAATGGAAAACGCTATAAGACTTATATGTAATTAATCCGAAATTTCAAGTAATTTATCTCTGAAAACAATATTTATTACGTTTTTCAATTAATAATCCATCGTTTTGATATGTGATGTAGTGATATTTGGTAAACAGATAACTCATGAAAATGTGAAATAAGGTGCCCGTATCGTCATTAAGTGCAGATCGAGCACGTTGTTGTCGCCACGTTGGTAGACATGGCGTTTGTCACGGCAAAGTCATAGCTGTGTCATGATGTAAAAAGAAAGGTGTATCATTCCCGTGGATGCGCAGTTGTTCATATTCTCGACCAATAAGGATTGGGTCATAATGCTAGAAAGCAATATGGCCGCACTCGTATTTAGTGTGAAATTAAATGAGGTTATGTATATGATGACCGCATGTGTGCCGTATTAAGCCGAGCGTTTCGAGAATCGAGCGAAAGTTATGAAAGTAAGAGCCACAATATATTTATATGTATTTATAAATGCGATATTAAAGATAATATAATAAATTGAAAGTAATTTATTAAAATGTAGTTCGTTGTGAAATGTAGATTGTATAAATGTAGTGCTATGTAACCCTGCTATGTTTTGTTTGATTATAAAAATGCCGGCGTGCTGTATAATAAATGAAGATACTTGAAGATTTTGAGTAACAGGCAGCAAAAGATGTAATTGAAAAGAATGCTTTGATATATATTACTGGATATGTTGTACACCGATTCCGAAACACTTAGCCCGGATCCTCATACGGGCAACAGCGCTTTGACACCAAACGCTGATTGGTGAAAAACCGGTGGCGAGGGTAAAATTTACCCCCATAACCCGTTTTTCACCAATCAGTGTCCGGTGTCAAAGCGCTGTTGTCCGTATGAGGATCCGGGCTTATAGTCATTTGGGCGTCCCAACCAAATCACTTCCAGATTTACCTGGTAATTGGCTTTCATCCATTTCTAGAGGAAATTGCATGTATCCCAGCACTGATTTTCTAAATGCAGCTAATATAATGAATAGGGAATTTGAAAACTTCCATGGCAATTTTTTTAATCGAGAAAGTAATATTTTTGATAAATTAACAGACATCGTATCCACAAAACTGAACAACAATTTTCCTAAAAAAGTGATTGCATGTCTCGTACGTACTCGTACATATATTAGATTACGAGAATTTAACAGAAAAATTGTTGAAAATAATTCTTTAAAGAAAAAATGCAATAAAATGTATAGAATATGCAACAAAAAAAATGATCTAATAAAGTATAGCAGTAGAAAAAATTAATGTAATAAATGTATATAAATGTAATAAATGTATATAAGATAATAATATGTGAGAGTATTTGTGTAAAATATCTTCTACCTTACATAAAGTGATAATTTGCTTTGGCTTTTGTGTACTCGCATTGAATAACGGAAGGTCCTATAAGTGATCCTACTGTTTCGTGTTCAAACTGCGCGCGTACATTTCGACCCAAATTTCATTGGCTCCGCTCATCGAGCCGCCGCCGCTATGCGCAATGATACACCTTTCTTTTTACATCATGAGCTGTGTCATATTGTCAAACGTATTTGACAAACGTTCATAAACAGTTTTTGTGATAAAGTTTTAGTGAACAAGTGAATAAATATTGTGCTATGTGTGAATTCTGAAAAAGGTTGGTAATTTTGAGTATATAAGTGAATATGACAAATCGGTTCAATAAAACACGCATGTTTCTATCTGTGATTGTCTCAAGAGAACTAGCTATAACATTAAATTTCGTTGCTTTTTTCAAAAAGATAACAATTAATACTCATCTCCATATGTTTCTAAACACTTATGAGTTACATTTTGGACGAATAAACGGAAATATTCGATGTATGCTCGAAGGAAAATTTTGGTGACAATGCTATCACTTTTGGCTAGGTCACTTACAATGGACATCGTGTGTATTGCATCACGTGCGTCGGTCACTAAGTCCGGATCCTCATAGGGACAACAGCGCTTTGACACCGGACGCTGATTGGTGAAAAACGGGTTATGGGGGTAAATTTTACCCTCGCCACCGGTTTTTCACCAATCAGCGTTTGGTGTCAAAGCGCTGTTGCTCGTATGAGGATCCGGGCTAAGTGATACATGGTGATACATTCGATCCAATGCACCAGTCACTAACCGTGGAGCCACAAATAGGGCAAAATTAAAATCAAGCGGTCACTAATGTCTACATTTACATAGTTTGCTATTTATTTTTTTATATTTATTAGATTATGTTTACAACCCCAGTAAAGCATGTTTTTCGATACAAAAATGATTAATCTTGAGTTCGGTATAATTGATTCCTGATTTTAATCACTCTAGAGTATTTTTCATTCGTATTAACTCATGCGATTTTCTTATAAGGTCACAAACTGGGACATTTACCTTACTGCTTTAGAAACACAAAAACACTGCTTTAAAAATACAAATTCACTGCTTTAAAAAATAATTCACTGCTTTAAAACAATAGTGGAGTCCCCCCGCAGGAGGGGCGGAATCCACTGTATCCACGCAAACACTTTTACAACGTAGATATAACATGCGTGGATGCAGTAAGTTCCGCCCCTCTTGCGGGAAGGTTCCACTATTGTTTTTAAAGCAGCGAATTGTTGTTTTTACAGCAACAGTACAATCATAGAGGGACTGAGGGAGCGGAACATACTGTATCCACGCATATTACTTCCACGTTAAAAGTGTATAGCGGGAAGCACAGACTTTTGCATAACGCATAAACCATATACATAAAGAATTTAATTGGTCCATTGACTCATGCATAAGAAAATGGGCCAATGAAATTCCTTATGTATATGTATTATGCGTTATGCAAAAGTCTGTGCTCCCCGCTTATGCGTGGATGCAGTGGGTTCTGCCCACAGACTTCTATATATACTACTAGACTGCTAACTTGTTTGAAAAAGTGGACCCCAATTTCGATTGTGCATTATACGCATGCGTCAAGAACCGCACCGCGTGACCCGTGCGACACATGCGCATACATTAGCACGCTCATACGTATTTTGACAATTAACCTGGGCCCCGATTCTCTAATCCATCGTAAGAGAAACGTATACGAAAAATTAGGAAAATGCTATAGTATACGTAACGTGTACCGTAGAAGAGGTAAAAGAAGTGTTTATAGAGGTGTTTAAGAGGTGCTTTATTTCAGATTAGTTTATCAGTTTAGATAATTTCGTAATATATAGAAGAGGTAAAAGAAGTGTTTATAGAGGTGTTTAAGAGGTGCTTTATTTCAAATTAGTTTATCAGTTTAGATAATTTCGTAATATATATAAATATATTTATATCACATAAATATACTTGATATCACAATTTTTATTTGCTTTGTATTTTTTACACATTTATGGACTTTAAGGCTTTATGGACTTTATGGACTTTATGGACTTTAAGTTAACTAATAATTCTTACTGAAAAAAACTCAGCTTATCAATACTTTGTGTATTGTATTGTAACATGTTGGAAAGGCACACTTTGCTGGCATCGTAATTAAAAATGGTTTTTAAATTGTGGTACATATACTGTAATAATAGGTAAATGTTAAGAAAAGCCCCTTCATCACAACTTTTAATAAAAATATACAATCGATGAGTTTTTGCATGAAACGAAGGAATCTGGCAGAAAAAAGTGTCGCTCTGCCTCGCGAACCGAGATATTAAGCATTAAAGTGAATTTATTTTTAAAGTAATGAATTTCGTAGCTGTGACAGATGTACTAACCTACATGGTTGTCAACTTTAACGCTTAATATCTCGGTTCGCGAAGCAGAACGACACATTTTTTTGCCAGATTCTTTCGTTTCATGCAAAACCACATCAATTGAGTATATTTTTATCAAAAGTTAAGGTGAAGGGGGTCTTCTTAACATTTACCTACGGCTACAATACGGCTACTCGCAATATCGCAATCAATCGCAATCAGCACAGGACACAGCCATATTACATTCCTTCGGTGTAGTTTGTAACGCATGCGCAGGATCATTATAAATTTTAGGGTCCACTTTTTACAAGCTTGTATTAAGGGAGTTAGCAGTCTAGTAGTATATATAGTCTGTGGTTCTGCCCCCCTTGCGGGGGGGCTCCACTATTGTTTTAAATTGAATTGTTTTTTAAAGCAGTGAATTTGTATTTTTAAAGCAGTGTTTTTGTTTTTCTAAAGCAGTAATTTGTTATTTTTAAAGCAGTGACAGATATCTTAACCTCTAAAATCTCGAACTTTTAGGGTCTGCGCACAATGGAGGAACAGATATTAGATATTAAAATATTAACCTATCAGAATCGTGTATTTCGGTGTAACTGGTATCTGGATAGGTTAATATTTTAATATCTAATATCTGTTCCTCCATTGTGCGCAGACCCTTACGCTTAATATCTCGGTTCGTAAGGCAGAGCGACACTTTTTTCTACCAGATTCTTTCGTTTCATGCAAAAACGCATCGAATAAGTCTAATTTGATCGATTTTTGAGGTGAGGCAGTGATTCTGTATATAATTACCAAAATTTTTTATTTTAAAATATTTTAAAAATATTACATACAGTAATTCTTCAGAACAGCTTCCTCACCTCCGATTTTGATGAAATTATTCTACTAGATTCTTTCATTTTACGCAAAACGAGTTGAATAATCCTAATTTCATCAAAATCAGAAGTGAGGAAGTTCTTCTGAAGAATTACTTTGTATATACTTACAATATTTTTAATATTTGCCATGTTGGATTAAACAGAGGCGTTTTTTCGTTATCTAACCAAAAGCAACCGCGGCTAAGGCGGATCTGTGAAGCTGGCATGACATTCTGTCGATATCAAAAAAATTACAACAGTTCCAGTAGCACTTTTCATAGTTCTACAGTTCTACCTAGAAATACAAAATAGTTCCGCAGTTTTAATATGAAAAAACTAAAATTAAATATATGGCATGCTAACTATACGCAAATCTGGCACGTTAGATTTCCTCTAAAGTACGAGAAAAAAAATAATATTTGCACTTTTAGCAACAGTTCCCGATAGTTCTACTAAAAACCAACTAAGTTATGCATTTTCAAAATAAAATAACAACATTTAACAATTTTTATACATCCTATATATAGAAAATGGCATAAAACTTCTAGAAAAAGTGACGTGCTGACTATTTCTATCAGTTTCAACGGCAGTTCTCATTAGTTCTCACAGAGTTCTATGCAATGAAATCATTTATAAAGCAGAGTTCCGGCCTCTACATATTTTTAATCAATTTTTTAATACCTGAGTCCAGCATGACACTTGTAGAAAAAGTAACGTGCTGACTATTTCTATCAGTTTCAACGGCAGTTCTCGTTAGTTCTCACAGAGTTCTATGCAATGCAATCATTTATAAGCTGAGTTCCGGCCTCTACATATTTTTAATCAATTTTTTAATACCTGAGTCCAGCACGACACTTGTAGAAAAAGTGACGTGCTGGGTATCGATCATGAAACTTTTTCATTTTTCACTTTTCACATTACGAATTTCAAGTGAAAGTGTTTACTTGAAAAATGAAAAAGATTTATTACATTCTGCATGGTATACGATTCGTAATGTACTAACTAATGCGTGGTTTAATTTGAAAAGATATATTGCTTAACGTTGATTTAGTTATGTATGACATAAATATATTTCTCTATCGTAAATTTTTGCAATGTGAAACTTTTCACGTGAGTTTTCAGTGAATGGTTATATGTCCTCTTTTCATGAGTAAATGATATCCTTGCATGTAAATTTTTCACCATCGGACGACTTAGTTAAAAGTGAAAAATGTTACGCATGTGTATTATACAGTTAAGACAATGGCCTGGTTTACATCGTGAAAGAATTGGTATGCGTATTAAATGTGTTTCATGCGTTTACATCGCCATTTATATCATTTGATATGACGCGTATCAGTTTAGTACGATACTCCTGCTTGATACGCTAGTACCGAAATAATCCGACAGCGTTTACATCGTGCGTACTAAATGTTTATAGTACGAATTTGATACGAATATAGTACCTGATCTTTTAAAAAAACCTTTTTTTAAAAAAAGAAAAAAACATACGCCAAGTGCATAAAAATATATTGAACTTCTTGATCAAAAACAGATATGAGATAAATATAATTGACCAAGTGTATTCTTCATTACGCCAGTCACATAAGACAGACCGAAAGTGACTATAATTGTCAACTGGATTATAGTGAAGAAAAAACTTGGCGTGCCCGGGTCGCATTAATTGTAAACAGTATGCAGTGAAAACATTATTTCAACATAGTATTTGCATTATAAATTAAAATAATAGACATATGTATACAGATATAATATCATATACATATACGTCCCATACAGCACCGACAATTGCAACAATATTGCTGCAACATTGCAAATTTTTTTGCAACGTTGTAACAATATTGTTAAAATGTAGATATGCAACATGGTTTTAATAATGTTGGAGCAATATTTTTAAAAAATTCTGCAAATGAACTATTGATTTTATATGCTTGAATATAACGACGAAGAATTTATATTCTTCTTCATTACTCACAATATGCGCGCGTAAGAGAAAGACAGATTCATTCATGTTTTGCATCTCACTATTGCTTACTAAGAAATCTAATTAATAAGAACTGCTGTAACTTTTTTTTTTCGTGTGCATCCGCATGCGTGCGAGCAATATGGCATTCAATTGAGGACATATCTGTCATGCGCATGACACTCACGCGTGCAGATAATCTTGCACTCAAGAAGACTAGAACCAGGAGAGTAAACTCTGTTAAATATCGGTAGAGGGGATAGGCCAAAAAGCATGGTGGAAGGATTACATGATGTGCTCAGATCGGCTAAACCACGCTCCTTTTCACAGCAAACTGCTTCAGGTTCCGCACGGCTGCCAACAATATTTAACGTCGAAGAGTTACTGAACCTGAATTTAGAGTGCGGTCGAGTTGCCACTACGAATACTTCGAAGCGTTTCTTGATTGGTTAATTTGTAAAATTCTTTCTTCTGATTGGTTAATCAAACGCTTCGAAGCATTCGTAGTGGCAACTCGACCGCACCCTTAGTCGCATCTTTGTCACACGTACTAGTGGGTGTCCTTTTCTACCGTGATGTCTCTCGACATCTGTTCACTCACGGCTTTGCTCCGACTCAAGTCCACCGAGTCCACACGTTTTTAGAAACGTGTGTTTTGTGCAGTTTTGTTAAAAAAAATTAAAAAATTGAAGACATTAAACTATTAATATACATTATTGTTGTAAAAAGCATTAAATATTAATTTTCATATTTTATACACTATATTATACACTTTTATTAATTCTTTTTACAATGAGCGCAGTTGATTTCTTGTCGCGTTGTAGAGCGAGAAGAACATAGATTTGATCAACCTTCAGGAACTTATCCTAATAAACATTTTCAACTTAAAATAATTTCAGAGATCGTCTTTAATTAAATACATTTATTAATTACACGTATGAATGACCGTGTTTATTTTTAGAGCTCTCAATTGCCCATTAATTAATTTAATTCACATTTATTATTATTTCTCCCGTGTAAATAAAAATATATGTTAATAACAAGGCTTAATAAATTTAAAAAATAATTAAAACAACAGGGCTACGAACCAACATTCGTTAAATTATGTTTGAGATCGTGAGAATGATGGTTCAATGCGGTAATGCGAGAAACGAAATCGGTGCGTTTAAATTTCAGGATTGAAAGACGATGATAATTGTCGTTGATTTCGCGCGTGTAGAATAAACACATTCTCGATATTCTTATGTTACAAGACAACCTTCACTAGTTTTTCCTTTGTTATCTGTAACTAGAGAAAGATTTGTTTTCTACACGCATCGCGTCAGCTGGTAACGGCCGGTCGATTGGCAACGAGCGGTGATTTCGCGCGAGCGCACCGCCAAAGAAAACGTCATGCACGGCCACGAATCACATCGAGGAGATTTCGGTCGCGCATGACTAATGCCATTCTCGCAAGGAGAGAGGACGCGAATTGCCAATCGCTCTTGTCAACTCGATGTCACCTCTGGCTTTTAAAATTTGGCAATTTTAATTGGCAGCAATCTCAGAGAGTCTTTGTCTCGAGAGATGATGCATGCGCTAACGAACTTTCTTCGTCACTTCTTGTCCTTTGCTTGAAAACGTAACACCGCCGAGAAAGTCGCCGAGAAAACCGCCGCGCCGAAAAATAAGTAAGAAAATCCGAAACATAAATTCAAGTAACTCAGCTTATATTGCAGATTATTTACGATAAAATCTTGTATTTTCTTTCGTTTAACTGTATAATAATAATAAAACTATTGAATTGTTATTTGTGGACGTACAGAAATACGTATCAATCATTGTGCCGTCTAGAACTGTTAGAGTGCTCGTGCACTGGAATTTAAAATCGTGGTGCGCTCTCGTACATTTTCTGGTCCTTCGAGCCGGATCTCGCGCCGGCAATCGCGATATCGGGAGTTTCACCGTGTTGTTCAGTGCACAGTGACCGCCAAGAACAAAGTGAGTGAGTCATGAGCATGGATCTGCAGGTATTACTGACAGCCCAAAGCGACATTCACGGTCGCATGGCTCGGTCGGTTCTGAATTTGAAGAAGTTAGGCGAAGGCAATATCACACTGCACGCAGCCGAGACGCGCATCGTCCTCCTTGACAAACTATGGTCGAAATTCGAAGCGCAGCACGAGCTCATACGAGGATACCTTAAAGGAACGTTCGATGAGAGTGAGTACAATTCGTCCGGATTTGCCGACTCGGCCGAAAATACTTACGTGGAACAGCGAAGCCTTCTCAATGAGTATGTGCAGCAACTTAAAACTTCAAGGCCGAACGCTCCGTCAGTTCCAGAGTCTGGTACCGAGCTCTTCAATAAAACCTTTTTGCCTCGTTTAAAAATTCGCTCATTTTCGGGTGCATTTGAAGACTGGCCGAGACATTTTCAAATCCATAGTCGGAGTCAATGCATCGATTTCAGCAGTGGAAAAATTTCATCATTTGAAGGCATGTCTGAAAGAGCCCGCCGAAACATTGATACGACCTTTGCCAGTAACCGGGGACAACTATCCACGAGCATGGGCTTTATTAAGCAAGCATTACGAAAACAAAAGAGAATTAGCGCGCTCCAATTTTTCCACATTCACAGCCATGGCAAAAATGAAGTGCGACACCGCCGAAGAGCTTAACCGCATCTATCACGTTGTGACGAGTGTTGTGAACGGCCAGGAGAGCATAGGAAGGCCGATCAATTTGCACGGCTTTGACCTTTTCAACCATCTCGTCATTGAACTCTTCGATACAAAGACGCGTCTTGAATGGGAAACGCATTCCAGCACCTCCAACGAATTGCCATCTCATGAGACACTGCTAGATTTTATAAGTAAGAGAGCTCACGCTCAACGCCGCGAAGCCAAAATCGAGCAAGGTCTCCGGAGATTCTACGCGACCCGCGAAAGCGCATCACGCGAAGCGCAACGCCGACTCGCCGCAGTGCGTCTTGTGCAAGGGCAAGCACAACGTAATGATGTGCGAGAACTTTAAAGCAAAATCCGCTACAGAACGCAAAGCCGTCGCCGAAACTCATCGATTGTGCTTCAACTGCTTAGGTTCTCATCCCATAGCAAAGTGTCAATCGGTGAAAACGTGCATCACATGCAAGTCACGACATCATTCGCTGCTTCACGATGCATACTGTTCGCCGAAGCCCGCCGAAGTCAACTCACTAGCTGCTGTATGCCATGACGAGGACCACAAGGCGATCCTGCTCGCAACCGCTCGAGTATCCATCGCTGACCGCTTCGGAAATCAACAGGCAGTTCGCGTCTTGATTGATCAAGACTCAGAGGTATCTTTGATTTCAGAAAAACTAGTTCAGCGGCTGAATTTGCCTCGATCTCGGTCCAACGTTGAGATCTTTGGCATCAGTGGCAGTCGCTCAGGACCAAGCCGAGGCAAGGTGACTCTCAGGGTATCCTCCCTGGTGAATGAGACAGAATTCAACGCCTTTATCCTGCCGCGCCTGTCCTTGTATCAAGGCGCAAACATGAAGAACGGAATCGAGTGGCCTCATCTGAGGGAAATTCCGCTGGCCGATCCAGAATTCATGGCCAATGATCCAATTGAGCTGCTCTTTGCAGCAGAAGTGTGCTCCTTCATTCTTCAGGAAGGCCTTCGAAAGGGGGGCCCCCGAGCTCCCGTTGCACAAAATACGCTTCTTGGATTCAGTGTACCGCCGACGACGAGCTGGCCAAGCTTGTGCAACTCTTTTGGGAGCAAGAGCGAGAAGTACCCGCCCCCGTAGCTCTCACTCCCATTGAGCAGCGATGCAAGGACATCTTTGTTCGCCCTCATCAACGAACGGCTGATGGCAGATACGTAGTGCGACTGCCGTTTGCCTCACGGCCGACGACTCTCCTCGAGACTCGCAAATCCGCCGAGCACTTCTTGACAGCCATGGAACGGCGCTGTGACCGCGATCCTCGGTTTGGAGAACTTTACCACGCCTTTCTACGAGAATACGAGGAGTTGGATCACATGGAGTTGGTTCAGGACTCGCAACACTTCAATGCCCAACGATGCTACCTACCTCATCATGGGGTGCTTAGAGAGTCAAATACCTCAACCAAGCTGAGAGTAGTCTTCAATGGGTCGCAGCGCACAAGGTCGGGTGAGTCACTCAATTCGCAGCTGTTAACAGGCGTCAATCTACTGCCATCCCTCGCGGACGTGCTCACGCGCTGGCGGTGGCATCGCTACGCGCTCGTGACGGACATCGAGAAAATGTATCGTCAAATTCGCGTTCTTCCAGAAGACCAGAACTATCAGCGCATCCTCTGGCGGCACAGTGTAGCTGATCCTGTTCGAGAATACAAGCTGAAGACTGTCACATATGGCCTGGCATGCGCTCCATTTCTCGCTATTCGCACGCTTCGTCAACTCGCCGACGACGAAGAGTCTCACTTTCCGCAGGCTTCCGCCGTCTTGCGACGCGACTGCTACGTCGACGATATCGTAACGGGAACGCACAACAAGTTGGAGGTAATCGCGCTGCAATCCGAACTCCGCCGACTCTGCATGGCGGGCGGGTTTCCACTGCGCAAATGGGCTGCGAGTTGTCGCGATCTTCTTAGCGGAATTCCACCAGAGCACTGCCTTAACAAAGATTCGCTTTCATGGGAGCACGACAGTCATGCGACGCTGGAATTGCGGTGGTATCCCGCCAAAGATGAGTTTGCTTTCATCATCCGGCTCAATACAATCGCCATGTACACGAAAAGACGCGTACTCGCGGAAACGGCTCGACTCTTCGATCCGCTCGGATGGCTGACTCCGGTTGTGATTCAGGCAAAAATTCTAATTCAATCTGCCTGGTTACAGCAAATAGAGTGGGACGCACCACTTTCACAGACAGACGCGCAGCAGTGGCAGCGTCTCTTCGAAGAACTTCCGTGTCTTGAGCAAGTCCGCGTTGGCCGCTGGCTGGGAAGCGGCGACTCAAATTCGAACATGGAACTCCACGGCTTTGCCGATGCATCCGAGCGAGGATATGCCGCCGTGGTTTACCTCCGTATCAGCACCGCCGGTGACGTCGCAATCCGCCTGCTTGGAGCTAAAAGTAAGGTTGCGCCAATCAAACCTGTCTCGCTTCCTCGGTTGGAGCTCAGCGCTGCCGCGCTTTTATCGAGTCTCGTCACTCACATACGCAATGTGTTAAGCTTGTCCACAGCACCTGTCACGCTATGGTCTGACTCCAGGGTCGCACTTTGTTGGATTCAGGGTCATGCCTCTCGATGGAAGACGTACGTGGCTAACCGGGTATCTCAAATACAGCAGCAGCTTCCTGAGGCACGATGGCGCCACGTCCCGGGGAAGGATAATCCAGCCGACTGCGCCTCTCGAGGCATTACGCCAACCGACCTCATCAGCCACCCTCTATGGTGGACGGGTCCCTCCTGGCTCGGTTGAGGCGCTGAGAAATGGCCTGGCGAGGTCGTGGAGGTCTCTGTCGAGGACGTGCCTGAGCAGAGAGCAACGACACACAGCGTCCGGAGAGTTCTCGAGCCTGAGCTTCTTCTCAGATTCTCGTCGCTGAATCGACTCTTGAGGGTCACCGCCTGGTGTCTTCGCTGGCGCCGCCATAGGAGTGGATTCATCAGCGTGGACTACCATCAATCCACTTTACACCCCGACGAAGTGGAGGAAGCACTTCTGCATTGGATCCGCACAGTGCAGACGCTGCACTACCTTGAGGAGGTCACCGCCGCCAGGAACAATCGCAACTCTTCAAGGCAAAGTCATTTGAAAGCGCTTGACCCCTATGCAGATGACCGCGGAACGCTAAGGGTTGGAGGACGTCTCAAGCACGCCGCGCTTTCCTTCGACGAGCGACATCCACTCATTGTGCCTCCAACGTCATGGCTCACTCGACTGTTGGTGGAAGCCTACCATCGCCGCACGCTTCACGGGGGCGTTCAATTGACCTTGGGGATGCTTCGACTCCGCTTCTGGATTCCTCAAGGTCGAGCCGTGGTCAAACGATGGCTGCATCAATGTGCAACTTGCGCGCGGTGGAGGGCGGTTACATTGCAGCCTCCAATGGGAAATTTGCCTCTAGGAAGAATAACTCCAGCGCGCCCGTTTCTTCAAGTTGGCATCGATTACGCGGGGCCTGTTTTCATTAGGACAACTAAAGGGCGTGGTCACAAAGCGCACAAGGCATTCAGTGCAATCTTTGTGTGTTTCTGCTCCAAGGCGGTTCACATCGAAGTAGTCTCAGACTACACGGCTGAAGCCTTCCTGGCTGCACTTCGCCGTTTTTCATCGCGCCGAATGTCTCTGCTCCGATATTTACTCAGATTGTGGCACAAATTTTTCAGGAGCAGACAGACAGCTGAGACAACTTCTTCGGGCCTCCTCGTCAGATGGACGTTGCATCGCTCACTCCGCCGCCGCGGACGGAATTCGGTGGCATTTTAACCCACCTTCCGCGCCTCATTTCGGAGGCCTCTGGGAGGCGGCCGTGAAATCCACGAAGTACCATTTGCGAAGAGTCATAGGCGATTCTAGGCTAACCTTCGAGGAGATGAGTACACTTCTCGCTCAAGTGGAAGCGTTCCTAAATTCCCGGCCTATGTACGCACTCTCTGACGACCCGGAGGACATTAACGCCCTGACACCGGGACATCTACTCATCGGTGCACCGCTGCTGGCAATCCCCGAGCCCTCATTGACAGAAAGGAAGGACAGCTCACTGACAAGGTGGAAACTTATTCAAAAAATGCGTGACCACTTCTGGTAGAGATGGTCCCGTGAGTACCTTCACACCCTGGCTGCCAGACCGAAGTGGACCAAAGGAGTGGCACCACCGCAAATCGGATCGCTGTATCTCATCCGCTCCGAGATCACCCCTCCAAACAAGTGGCCCTTGGCACGGATCACTCAGGATACTCATATACCAAAAACATAGAGAATGGACTGCGCGATCCCGTATCTATGTAGTATCAAAATGTGTCGACGAAAATGAGAGAGAGGGTAGGTGGAAGACGGCCATCTCTATCTTCTTCCATTCCATGGTGTAATGGAAGAGAGAATGAGAGGGAGATGGCCGTCTTCCACGGTCCCTCTCTTTCATTTTTGTTGACCATTTTGACACACGGATCGCGCAGTTCATTCTCTATGTCTTTGTCATATACGCACTACTACACACGTACCTCGCCATCTTGTTGTTCCCATCACAGCCGAAACCGGAGATCCGGCCGGCCTCAGCTCTTTCGGCTGTGTTAGCGATCTAGTATAGTATAGACACCTGTGTACAGCGACAAATCGTTGATAGCAAATACACGGCAAGTTGGCAGCAACACATGTTGAATTCACGTGATGTCATACTACAGGCAGAGAGAAACCTGAGAGAGGCCATGACGGCCTTTTTCGCGTGACAGGCGAAGCCGCCGTACGCTAGCGGCACCAACATCATTTTTATAAAATGATGTGAACTACGTAACACATTTTCGACACTGTCGATAAAATCGTAGTGTCGATATATGGATTTGGTGCTAAAGCCACAAATATAATACTAATTTATAAAAAAATACTTTTTTCAATCGGATAAGGCGTTTTTTATGGATTTTTGGATGCTGAAAACGATGCGGCAAGTTAAATTTTATTAGCACGTCAGGTGCTTTTTTTCGGTTACCGAAATAATTGAGGTTTAATGTGCAAAAATGGTTCTTTTTGTGATTTTAAATGTTTTTGTCAAAATTAATGTTATCTTGAAATTATAAGAAGTCGTATGCATAATAATTGTTCATCCCCTACTGTATTTTTTCAATATACTTACTTTTTAGTCACCGTTATAATAAAAGGATCAAATACAGAATTTTTTCCAATATAGTAAATTTTCCGCCTTTGTCAATGAGAAATCGTTATATTTATAATTTCTAATTTCTCACTTTCGATACACAGTGTGATTTATCGTTATAAATTCCGCTAAATATATTTTACACACACACACACACACACACACACACACATACTCGGAAAAAATATTTTATATATAATTTAAATTTTTATATAATTATATAAAATTATATATGTAATAATGTATATAGTTACATATAATTAGATAGAATTATATATAAAATATGTCTAGATATATACAATTTTATATATAATATAATTTTATATAAAATTTTATATAAAACATTTTTTCCCGAATATATCCACGTAGCACACCAGCGTGTAAAGCGCTCACTCTTCTTTTACTGCACATGAAAAGTGCAGTAAATGTGCTATAAAACTGTATTTATTTTGCCCTGATTATATGCGCTTATAATGCGCTTTTCATAGTGGATTTTGAAAGCGCTTTTAAAGCGCATTAGCGCTTTAAAAACGCTAAAAAGTTGCTAAAGTAATGCGACTGCATACGCGTTTTTTTAGCGCTTTTTAAGCGCTAGTGAGCTACGTGGGTATAATATATAACAAGAGAAGACTTGAAGTTCGCGCTAAGCAAGTTCGAGGATGTATTGTACATACGTCTGTAAGCGAGAGTTTTACGTTAATGCAAAGTTCAAGTCTTCTCTTTTCTGGATAGAAGCTATTAGGAAATTCGCATTTTGTAACAAAGACAGAATCATTTGTAGTGCCAAATATTATATTAACTGTCATTATTTAAGTCCTTTACACGATACGAGCATGATATGATGTATATTTTAACTTATAAAAGCATAGAATTTCATCAATTTCAGTCACTTTTATCTGAGATTGTATAGCCAGAACATCCTTAAAGAAAATAACCATTCAAAGATTTAAAACTTACTCTCTTCACTGTTGTCTGTCGACTGAATATCACTGTTGTTTGTCGACAGTGTCGACTGAATATCACTGTTTATATCATAGGCTTCTGACATTAAATCAGACTGTGTATTACATATATTTAAGTCCTCCGACACTTCCTCATTTTGATCAATAATAGTTTTATCCTTAATGGTTGCATTTAAAAGAGTAGTAGCAAAGATAATATCTACACAAAATTAGAAAAACTGATTATCATAAATTAAATTACATAAAAGTATAACAATAAAAACTATAGCAATAAAATATATAATTATTAAAATACAAAATCTTGTAATTATTAAGCCTTCTCTATTACTTTAACCTTTCTCTACTCTTGGGTTAAATTCGACAAGTTCAGTTTTCTAGTGCTTCTGCATATGCGCGGGTGAAACATCGTCCTGTGTTTTCATAGATCTTGAAAGGACTTTGAAAAGATCTACGAAAAGGTACTGTAGGATGTGTTTTATCCGTGAGAAGCATGATTAGAGAATAGAACTTGTCGGATCTAATCCAAAAATACAATAAAGAAGAATTAATTATGAATAAACTTTCTTTAAAGCAATAATTAATTTGAGTATAATCGTAACATTTTTTGCTATCGTAACAATCGTTTAATTAATAATTATTTATCTTACCTGTAGTAGTACGGTGTGCATCTTCAGGAGATAACATTAAACCATATACTTTATTATTATCCTTATCATACAATGAAATCTTTTCCATTTTAACCTAGATTACAATTTTCTATGAGACAATAACCAATTTAAGCAAACCGTATTTACGACTAAAACCCCTAACCTTACATCCTAGGTACGTCGCGCGAAATTATCAAACAATGCATTGTGGGTTAAACCACAGTATATACAGTAGCGCAACTCTCTGTCGGCACCTTTGATGTTAGTCAAGCCTAAAATGGAGTGCGCATGCGCGGCCGAGGCGCGTAACCAATCAGGGCACTGTATTCTATCTCACTTCTGCTCTCTGTTTATAACCTTTTCTCTCTTTCTAATTTATGTTCTAGCAATGTCCTAACCTAATTTGCACATTTGAACATTTAATACGCGTACTAACAAGTAACTTTTATAAAATTATCTTAATTTATTCCATTATTCACAGCGAATACAGAAATCTATAGTTCTCGTTTACACTATATAGATACTTAATACTCACAGTGAAAAACGAGACGCATTTGAAAGAGAAAATAAAATAAAAATTAAACATATATAATGCACATTTATTTTATAACACTATATTTTGCAATTAAATATACCCACAAAATATATTATTATTAACTAATTGTACAGCAATATTGTATGTATAGCATATATCTTGTGTATACAATATAATATATACGCAATTAGAACAGAAAGTCACAATAAAGTCAAAATGACATTAGAATGATTGAAAAATGACTTTTAATGATCATTTTGGAACAATTTTAACATCATTTTGATACAATGATGACTTGTTTTGTTTGGATATATAATTAATGTGGTATTTCATATTTTGAAATATCATATGGCTCGAATAAAATTACTTATATTTATTATATTTTTTTCATATTGAATATAGTAACCGCAGATATTAGGAAATGCAAGAATATTCTCTCTCTCTCTCTCTCTCTCTCTCTCTCTCTCTCTCTCTCTCTCTCTCTCTCTCTCTCATAATTTTGTTGGTACTGCATCCGGATGAAGAATAGCTCTACTCTTGCTTATATTGTACCACTTTTCTTCAAAATGTAAGTGGCACAATCTATAAATGCGATGGGCATATTCTGCTCCACTTGCTTCTAAGAGTGCGTTCCGAGTCGCGCATGAAGCGCGTGGACTGCAATACTAATGCACAACACTTTGAAATTGTTCCGTTTTTTCAATGCGCGCATAACACGCATGAAGCGCTTATGAATTCGGACCGGTTTCCTGTGCGAGCTATGCGAGTTCAAGATGGACGCTATACAAGACGTCAATAAACAATTTCTAATAATTGTAATTTCTTCTTTAATACTTTTAAAGAAAAATGATGAAAGTTCCGATGACAGTTCCGACTCGAGCGATAGTGAAAATAAAGTCGAAGGCATATCTCTAAGTGATACGCAGAAAATATTTTTTCTATTAATAGTAGATAAATCACGTGGAAAACAAATTGGAGTTGAAAAAATTATTGATTACGTCGATCGCGTAATTCCTAATTAATATAACGTCTAATCTATACATTAAATAAATCAAGGTAAAATAATATGCCATTAATTTTGATGAAAGTATTCAACATAAATTAAAAGG
>NW_017275103.1:31826-46721 GCF_001594065.2 Cyphomyrmex costatus
AGAACGTAGACCGAGTTAGCTTTACGGAGAATAGGTTATCTGTACAAAAATAGTACAGATTTCAAATTCTCTTGAAGCACTTTGATCTTAGCTTTCTGTTACAGATATTTGGAGAGATTTTAAAAGGCGAAAAAAATGTGTGCTCAAAAATCAAGCGGATGGTGTGTCGTAAAGGAGGACTGTAATAAAAATATTGTGGAAAAACGACACTTTTTTCGGTTTCCAAAGGAACATGACAGGTACAACTTTTTATTTCATTTATTTTCTAAAACACATACGAATTTATTGTATATTATGCTATATATTAACATATGTATATTTGGAATATTCAATATTTTTTAATTTCTGTATACAACACATATATATATACCATAACATATATATAACATATATATAACATATATATATGTATATGTGTAGATATATATATCTATTATTTTTTTATCTATATTTTATTTGTATTTACAATAACCAATATAATAATATTTATATAGATGGTTGCAATGGATACGTGCGTGTGAAACATTAGATTTAGGGTGCGTTCCGAGTCGCGCATGAAGCGCGTAGACTGCATAGAAAGTCGTTCCGAGTTAACTATTGCGCGCTTCGAAAGTGCTTCGAGAGTACTTGAATTCCCCAGATTGTACTAACCGTACTGAATTCTTAGCACTCCACTCAGCGCATTGACTGCTTCTCTTTCGACCTGGGCAGCGATCATGTAACTTTTCCCCTAGAGCGGAAAGGCGAAAAGTGAAAGATTTCACGTGAACTTATGATCATAGAACTCGGCGAAACGTTGAAACGTGAAACTTTTCACGTGAATTTTTCCGCCATCAAATGTGATAGCGGGAAGGTGAAAGTTTAGTGACTCGAAGTAACTAGAACATTGAGATGCAAGAAACGTTTCTAGTTTCTAAAGTTATCATCCAAGGAGAACAAAACAATCAAAATAATATCAATATAACGTCAAATTGACATTATTTTGATTGTCTTTAAAACAATTCTTTAAAACAATCTTTTTTTTTTATTAATTGAATTTAGTAGTGCTGCGCATAATGAGTGCGAGTAAGAGAAATGATCATTTCTCTTACTCGCACTCATCAGAATCGGAAGCAGAACTCGAAACCTAAAATGGGTCCACTTTTATTTTATGGAGTGGAGTCTCCTTATATCTTACTTCCTGGTTGCGCTACTGTATATACTGTGCTAGTGGCAACTAGTGGAACAGACGATTGCAGCGTTAAGAGCGTGAGCGTTGTGAACGTTAGGTGGAACGCACCCTCTATATGTCGATGGTGGAATCTCCTTATATCTTCCTTCATGGTAGTCGGTATGACAGATTTCCTAACCTAAATAGTCGTCAACTTTGACGTTTAATATCTCGGTTCATAGGGCAGAGCGACACTCTTTTCTGCCAGATTCTTTCGTTTCGTGCAAAAACGCGTCGAATGAGCCTAATTTCATTATAATCGGTGTGTAGGCAGACGTCTCCAACATTCTATCGTTCCGAAATGGTCGTTCGTAAGTAGTCGTTCGTCGACTGCTTGCAATCGTGCAGTCTCAGCGTTGCACGCAATTGCAACTAATCGTCGACGTCGACCATCCGACACCCGAACTGTCCGAACGTCGATGGTCGACTGACGTCGACGGACATCTGCGACAGTTTTGCGAATTGCGAGTACCAATACTACCGAGTAGTGCGAGTGCATAGCGCGACAGTGCAAGTGGGACCAAACATTGGCCGAACCCTACAGGCCTACACTCGTGTTAACTCGTGTTCGAAAGGCGGCGACGGCTCTGTCATGGTATGTACTTTAAAAAGCCATAATTGCCGCAGAGCCTCGAGTGGCTCGCGAGTTGATTTGCCTTGGTTAAAACACTTGAAATATTGGAAGCGTAAGCCATTAGCCATGATATGAATGCATGCTAATGTCGGCTAATGTGTGATACTTTTCTATCGCGGAATTACATAATGTATATGCATCAATCACGATTTATCACACGGTGTGAACAGGCATGAGGAAGAGGGAGGAGACGAAGTGCGGAGACGTGCAAATGTCAAAATCATACGGCGCAACGTTATATCTCGTCGCTATATGATTAAATAAAAATCGTTGACTCGTTTCTTCTTTCCAAAAACTAGCTTCCGTATCGCTTGTCATCGCTTGCACTCGTAATTAGCATCGAACGTCGAGATCTCTTGGCTTAATATTATGTTTATATTCCATTAGGAATTGATTATTATTTCTCTCCACGTTAATGTGCAATGCGGCGCGATGCGCTGCTATCAATTGCCATTAGGACTGCATTCGGAAATATCACCCTTATTTCCTCGTATAATCTTATCCTTATTATTCATTCAATGTTAAACAAGAATAAAACAATACACAGGGGTATTCGGGTGATATTTCCGAACTCAGCCTAGAAGTTACACACAAATCCCTTGGAGAGTATATTCGATTTTCGACTTGTAAAACGTATTAATATTGTCTTTATATACTTATTAAGTGCTAATAATTGTGCTCGTATTCGTAGTCGTAGATTTGTGTTCTTTAAGGTTGAATAACTTGATAATCCAAAAAATGTACTTCAATAATGCTCCTCCCTCTAAATCACTCTAGATTGTCCTGTATAAGAATATAAGTGTATACAATAGACTCGAATAACAGATCAGAGAGTAATTCAAGTTGTAAATAACAACGTGTGTTTTCTAAAATTATTTTTCTGTCTGAATCTGATTAAATGCTATGACAATTATTTGTGTATTATTTGTATGCCTTTGTAAATCTTGCAGGAAATTCCAAGGAAGTTTCTAGAATAAGCAAAGAATATTCATTTCGAATGTCGTCAAAGTCATTGCAAACAATGATACAAACAAAACTTCTTGCATTTGTGGATGACATTTCGTAGCTGTTAAAACATTTCTTGTATCTTTTTATATCAAATTCAACGATTATTTGCATTTTGGCATCGAGAAATGCCAGCACCATCTCCGACCCTCTCTAGCTTATCAGAAATACCTATGTGTGAGAAAACAGAAGTCAATGATACCGATTCTCTGCCTCCTTGGGCCAAAATCACACTTACATCTGCAGAAGCTGAAATCGAAAAACTGATCACGCGAAATGAGTTGAAAGATGCTGAGGTAACTTATTTCTGTCAAGTAGAACCAATTCTTCAAGATGGGCCACAGTGAGTATTATCAATCAGCGAATCTTATAAAAAATACTATGTGTAATTTTTCTATGTTAAAAGAGTAAAAAAAAAGATGTAATTGTTTTTGTTTGCAATTGTATCAATTCTCTATTTCATGTTTATAATACATTTAGTTAATTTAATTAATATTTTTGTATTTTTTGAAATTATTCTGTATAATTGTCTATAAAATAAGTATTGAATATTTTATAGATGCGGTTTAGTGGCGCTTTCCATGGCATCACAAGAATATACAAAACCAGTTTCTGTGAATCAACTTCTTGCTGAAGCTCGTGTTCGAGGATTTACACAACACGGAGAAGTATATAGTGTCGATTTCATGGGGACATTGGCTGCAGAATATTTACCTGATCATAAACCAGATATTTTAGTAGATTTACAACAGTGTCCAGATACGTTAACTCATGCTTTAGCACATGGAGCAATGGTGCTGATACCATATGATTCTGACTTTAATCACGCTCCATGTTTAAAAAAAGGTCATAAAGCACATTGGGCATTGCTTGTTGGTCTAATCTCTTCCAGGTATGATTTATTGCTCTATCTGAATTTCGGATTGGATTTTTTTTATTTTTCTTTTTGAAAACATTTATTACGTATACCAGGTATACAAGTATTAAATGCGGATTTAAAAAAAAAAAAAAAAACGTTAATTTCGGAAGAATGATAAAAAGTGGTTTATTCAATACTTTGAAGCATACTGCTCCATTGCTAGTTACACATTTTTCCTATCTTTCGGGTGATTTGTGGATATCACGCCAGTAAAAATCTTTCCCTTTTGCCACGAACTATTCATCGAGCTATTTTTTCATATCTTCGTACGAATAAAAGCGCTGCTCAGCAAGTGTGTGACCCATCGATGTAAACAAGTGGTAATCGGAAGGAACCAAGTCTGCAGCGGGATTCTCTAAACGTTTTTTCGATAATTGTTGTTATCGTTAACTAGCGACAACCAATGAGAGCCGCGCTTTCTTTCAGGATTGTCCTGCCATTGACTGTCGCTAGTTAACGATAGCGACAATCATCGATAAAACGTTTAGAGAATCCCGCAACTGGTGAGTAAGCCGCATGGGCTAGCACTTCCCAGCTGAGTGCTTCCAACGTGTCGCGAATCGGTTTTGCCGTATGTGATGGAGGAGCATTGTCATAGAGAAAAATGATCTTGTGTTGCTTTTTTCGATATTCTGGTCGTTTTTCGAGTAGCGAACGATTCAAATCGATCAATTGTTGTTGGTAGCGTTTGGTATTAATCGTTTCAGCAGGCTTTAACAGCTCATAATAGACCACACCCTTCTGGTCCCACCAAACACAGAGCATCGTCTTCCTGCCAAAGCGATTCGGTCTTGCGGTCGATGTGGGTGATTTTTTGCGCTTGGGATTCTCAAAATATATCTACTTTTCATCCCCAGTAACGATACAATGCAAAAACGACTTTCTTTTGTATCGTTCGAGCAAAATTTCACATGTGTTTTTGCGCCTCTCCATCTACCTCTCGTTTAACTCATATAGTATCCATATGCCGACCTTTTGAATCTTTCCCATCTCTCGTAGGCGATTAAAAACAGTTTGTTGACTAATGCTCAATTGCTTTGCGAATTGTTTTTGTGTTCGTGAATTATCTTCGTCCAACAATGCTCGCAATTCTACATCTTCGTATCTTTTTGGCGGTTTTCCGTGTTTCTTGTCTACAACATCGAAATCACCACTTTTGAAACGCCGAAAGATCGTTCACACGTATCTTGCGATGGAGAATGTTCTCCATAAGCCTCTCGAAGTAATCAGTATGATTCAGCAGCAGTTTTAATTAATGCTGTCGGCAAATGCTCTTTATTTGTCACAAATTTCGACATATTGAACACAACAAAACAATACTATGCAAACACTCAATTTATCACTTATGCGCGTTTGATACTTGTTGATGGCACAACAAAATGGCATATACGTCAAATCTTTATACTACACACTAGTGTTCCTATAATAACATAGTATATAGTATATAGTGTTCCTATTATTATAGGAACACTACTACACACTAGAGTACCTATAATTACTCTACTACACACTGCATTGGTGCACCATCTATTATCCCAAATCTGCATTTCATACTTGTACACCTGGTATATAAAGAAAACATCAGTTTTCTACATTAAGTGTACTTTTAGTTATTAATTTTATTATGTGATGTACATTAATTTTACTCGCTTGTTAAAGAGTGATGACAAAAAAACCTGTTTTTTTACCCATTTTTTGGACCTCGAATTTTAAGGGTCGACAGGAGTGACCCAGAGATCTCTAGTCGAAGATGAATTTTTTATTCCTAAATTACGGCTAAAATACTGGATGGATCGCGTTTTAATTATGATATTCGTAATTAGGAAAGGCTCCTAAAGGCTCGTACAGAGCTATTTTTTTTTTGTAAAAAAAAGGCATAATAAAAATTTGTTCTGTTATCTCACTCGATGTGTACTATGGTGCAGTTGAGAGGTGTATACATGATCTTATTTTAATAAAAATTGTCAAGAATCAAATCTGACTCTGTACGAGCCTTCCCAGCAATATAACAATGAAATCTCAACAGGTTTCATAAGGAAATATTATTTTTTTGAGGAAAAAAATGAGCATAACTGACCTAAATCTGCACTGATCTGCACTCATAAATGTATACCTTTATGCTGAAATTATGGCTGAAATATAACATGAATCGTGTTTTGATTGTGATATTCGTAATCAAAAAAGGCTCTTGAAGGTTCATACAGAGCTTTTTTTTTTGTAAAAAAGGCATAACAAAAATATTTCTGGTCTCCACGGGTCACTCCTGTCGACCTTAAACTTTTTATGCCAAATAATACTATATGATGTAACATTAATCCTAGAGAAATTTTAAGATGAGCATAGGCGTGGTTCCGGAGATATAAAGGGATGAAAGTGATGGTTTCTCATAAAGTATACGAAACTCTTCAAGTCTATACCAAGGAATAAAATATATATTTAACGAAGTAAAACATCGTTTCTTATGGATTTTTTAATGCCGGTTTTAATTATGACCTCAATTTTCGTCTAGCATGAAGATTCCTAAAGATAGATGCAGTTGAAGTGACATTTGACACTGCCTCTCACAGATCGGGATGCTTTTCTACTATGAGTCCCCTTGATTCTCACAGATTGGGGTTTTTAACACAGATTTTTAATAAGAATCCCCTTGGCTCTCATATATTGGAGTGCTTTTTTAATGTGAGTCCTCTTGCCTCTTAATATGTAGGGTTGTTTTGTAAATCGTGATAGATACATTGCATATTTCAGGATTGATTATTTTTATCCCATGGTATTGAGCAAATCCAAGGAACCACACAATTGTCATTATATGATTGCAACAACCTGCAGTCACCACTTTCACAAGTACAATAGTACTCATGAATAGAATCCCGTCCAGTTTTTACTTTATCTATCAAAACAAAAATGTAATAATACTTATCACTACAGTAACGAGATATGAACAATGAATCGTAAATGATCTATTCGACAGAATTTACCGTTAATATTACCAATGAACTTCAACCACATTTTCTTCCTTATGCAATATACTCTAACTGGAAATCATCATTTTCACCTCCTTGTATTTCCAGAACCGTGCCTATGCTCATTTTGAAATTTTACTAGGATTAATGTTTCATCTAATAGTACTATTTGCCATAAAAAAAAAGTTTGAAATTCGAGATCCAAAAAATAGGCGAAGCTATCATTCTTTTTATTAAAATTGATTTACTTTCTTCGCGCGTAAGTATGTATTTCAAAGTGAGGACAAAAAAAATTACTATGATATTAATATTTTTAGACAAGGATATCACGTTCTGGCACGTCACGGCAAATCGCGTCATTTGGCTTGTTGGCCCTTACGTGATTTGATTGAAAGTAACGGCAACTTGGAGGAAGAGGGTACAGCGAGACATGCGGGAGGATACGTTATACCAAAGGGTGGTGTTGGAGGTCAGAAAGGCTTACGCGGCAGAGCACTGGCATTACATCCATACATGTAGAGTTATAATGAAAAAAATTATAGGTAATTTATTAATTTCACGCTAAAAAAAATTAAAATTTGCCAATAATCTATGTCCATTTGTGCTAAATATTCGAGACGTAACATTGCTTATAATAACAAAAAATATCATTTCTGGACTCTTAGAATTCCAAAAATTCAGTCGACAACGGGCAAATGAGAGTACGGCGTGGTTCTTGTTACGCAAAACAATAAAAATTGATAGCTTTTCTCAATTTATTCCAGTTTTAGAACGTTTCGATTCATATAGATCCTTCATCAGCTAATACAGCATATCCATAAATTCTTCTATTTTACATAATAATTAATAATTCTTGTGGAATATGTCACATCACATTGTTAGATGAAATGTTCAAAATCTCACAAGATACAATAAAACAAATCAAACTCAAATCGTTCATCTTAGGTATTAAAAATAGCCAAAAGAAAATTAACACATAAAACCATCTTATACAAAAATTACATCATAACAGTACAATGGCCAAACGTTCGACGTTCTAAAACTGGAATAAATTGAGAAAAGCTATCAATTTTTATTGTTTTGCGTAACAAGAACCACGCCGTACTCTCATTTGCCCGTTGTCGACTGAATTATTGCATATAATACACACGGCTTCCATAAGGATCAATCAATTATGTATATTATACGACTCTTTAATTAAATTTAAATTTATGCAAAATACTTTACATAATGGTAGTCATGATATCTATTAAAAAGTGTTAGTATTTGCAATTCTAAATGGCATTATTTTTGTTTTACTGGAATTATACGTAACTTAATGTAAATAAGAATTCCGGCAGGCCGAAATAATTGTCTCTCGATAGTATTATATCCTTTAGATTGAAATGCAAAAGTGTACGCATACACAGTAAAGTAAAAAATGAGATATAAAATGTTCACATAAGTAAATATATATATATGCATATACATATGTGTGCATGCGTACGTGTGCGTATGTGTGTATGTAGCAAGTTGTTATCAAAAGTGATAATTCAGAAGGAAAGATCTAAGTATGTTTCTTCAAACAAAGGATGTATAATAGGTTTTTGACAACAATTGTGGTTTCTGTCTTATGTTAATGTAATAAGTAAAGAGTAAATCTATTATATCAATTTTTTGCTAAACTATATCTTAATTATAATAAATAACTATATAGTATATCAGCTTTAATATACAACTTTTAAAATATTTACACACACACACACACACACACACACATATGTATATATACATACATACACATATACAGTGTGTTTAGTTTAAGTTAACAGTTATATATATATATTCAACAAGTAGAGATATAAAGAGTATATCTTTAGATAAAAAATTTATATATACGTATATAGATTCATAGCAAAAACAGAATTTTAATATTCGTTCTTTTTAAATTATATGCTAATATTTTAATATTTATTTATTGTTCTATAAAAAAAACTTCACTATATTTCTTTTAAATACACTTACACACGATACATCCGCGCGCGCACGCACGCACGCACGCACACACACACACACACACACACACACACACACACACACACACACACACACACACACACACACACACACACACACACACACACACACAAAATAAAAGACTTAAAGAAATACTCACATGACTGGCTGGTCTTTTCAGTCATATAAAAACATTTCATACATTTTATATAAAATTCTATTAATATGACATTCATAATATTATAATATTGTAAAAGAAATTAAAGAGATGCTATAAATTTATAGACTTGGTATAGCTTCAAATTAATCAAAAGAAGCCTTTAAAATAAGTTTTACCTAAGTGCCGTGAAAAAATCGAAGTCCATTTATATATAGGAAATGTGCACTATATAAATATATGATACATACCCAATTTTTAAGCTTCTATTTATTATTATGCATTACAATCAAAATATTCTATAAAAATATTTATTCACATGATGAGATATACTCTTTTTTCTACATTTCATATGCATTCAGAAGCGATTAAGTAACAGAAGTAATTAAAAATTGTTTAAAAGGTACAAGAACGTTTTCTTAGCAATTGTATAATATCTGTTAAATGTTTGTGTTATCTTGATAGTATCGAAGTAAATATCTTTTTTTGGTAGATTATCAATATGAACGCAGTATGTGTAAAAGTATAAAAGAATAATGTCTTCCTTTATCATCGCGATACAGTCTTCACATAAATTTTTCGCAAAATGAACAAGAAAAAGTATATATACAACTATATAATCATATATTTTCAATATAGGATAGTCTTTAAAGATTACATTCTTCTATGTAAAATTGTTTAAATAATTATAAAAATACCAATTTTTTATCGAGCTAGTAATTTTAAAAATAATTATTACAGTTATATATCATGTATAGAATGCAATATTTATGATTATGTTGGTTATTGTTAATGTTTATTACATATGTTTGTACATATTTATGTTATTTATTAATAGTTTTTCCCTTCAATTTAAAATTGAAAAAATGAATTTATATAATTTGTTTCAAGCAGTGACTGTATTGGATGTGATATTACCGTAACGATGCTATGCTCGTATATAAGTGAGAATTGCCACGCCTTTCTAAATCATGTTTTATGAGAAAATTTGATTTTTGAGCTATAAAATTAATGTGCAACGATTAAACCTAGGAATCTCTGTTTATAGAGTACATCAGTAATAATAAATGTATATATATATATATCATGTGACAAAATATATTAAGAAATCTAATCAAATAAGAAATTTTATGTTTCAAGATTACAAATGTTGATTGTAAACTAATGATATACATGTCAACAGTGTATTCTTATTTCGTTGTTAATATACCATGTCATTTTCTTTATATATGTATACTTATCTTTAGTATTTTTGTTTATATTCCTTTCTCTTATCATATATCTATTTTTGCTAATATTTGAATTGTGTGAGCCTATATTAATATACACTACTCAATAAAATTAAAGTATCACTTGCTCCACCCTGCAAAAATAGGCAAACTTTCAGATTAAATAACTTCGTAAAAAATCATCGTATCGAGATGTTTAAAAAAGCATTTTAAAGTTTGAAATCTGTACTTTTCAAATCAATAATTTAAAAGAACGGTATTACTGATATTTCATAAAGTTACACAAACATAAATGAAAATGCATCAAATCTCAAAATTTTTTGGACGAAATTTGCGAAAGTCCACGGTACGAATTAAAAATTATGTTAAAGCAAAAGAGGTCATTTGTATTTCAACGTTGAATAACTCAGTGAAAAAAAATCGTACAGAGATCGAAAAAAGGCAAATTAAAGATAAAGATTCACTCTTTCGAAAGCTGTAAACCGCATTTGTGCATAATTTTTAGTTCGCGCCGTGGACTTTTGCAAAAAAAAAAAACAATCTGTTTAAAACAAGACTAAAAGGCCGGAATCAGACTACGCATTGAAGATTGAGATTGAAGATTGAAAGATTAAATTTTGGCTAATTAAAATAATAGGAGTTAAAATTTCTTTATCCTCATTGGTCAAATTTCAATTTTTAATCTTCAATCTCAATTTTCAATGCGTAGTCTGATTCCGGCCTAATGAGAATTCAGTGCAGTTAATGAAGTACAAATATATTTGCGCGCTTCATTAATCGTGTAAGTATAACCATGGTAGAAAGATAAGGGTATGCTCCACAGACTTCTATACAGGGAATGGAAGTAACTCGTTACTTGTAACGAAGTTACAGTTACAAGTTACTTTTTTGGTAACTTTACTGGTGACTGCGTTACTTTCTTTTTTTGGTAACTGTAACGGTAACGAGTTACATTTTTTGGGTAACGGTAACGAAATTTACAGTTACTTTTGTCGTTACTTTGCACACGATTGAACACGGTTCGATTGGATACATGCTATTTATAGCGCTTATCAATAATGGGCCTTCTACAATAAGCCGTAAGTCACAAATCATAAGTCATAAACTAGAAATGGACCAATCACAGTTGTCAATTTTGAGTTTCTTACTTCCGATTTATGACTTATGGCTTATTGTAGAAGGCCCATAAGGCTTGAAAGCCCTTAGACATTCGGCCGTTATGATTCAGTAATTATTTTACACTTCTATCTTCTATGTAATACATAGGACATACAAATATTTCAGTTTGCTGCATATTTTACAGGTTTTAGAATTACAAAACTGTGTTTAAAAAAAATTAAAAAATAAATTAAATAATAGTAAAATGAGAAGGGCTATGAACCCAAAAGCGAAACAGTTTAAAAGACGATGACAATAAGTGTCGAAACGTCGTTTGTTTTTATCTTGTTTTATCTATGTATTGTTCTAATATATATTTATACATTTAATTACATTGTCATCGTCGTTCTTATCGGAAATAAACTATTTCATTATTGGCTCGTAACCCTTCTCATTTTACTTTTATTTAATTTATTATTTGAGCCATTCTACATTGTTTTTTTTTTTTCAAAATAAAACTATATATTTGTCAGTATTACATATAAAAAAAAAAAGCAAAAGTACATTTTTAAATTGATTTTAAAAAAGTAACGGAAAAGTAACGAAAAGTTATTTTTCAAGTAACGGTAACTGTAACGAGTTACTTTTAAAAAGCGATAACTGTAACTGTAACTAGTTACATTTTTTACTCGGTAACGAGTAGAGTCCTAGATATCAGAGAAGCGCAACCGACTTAAGTCAGTATCGCAAAATTACTAAGAAAAGTATTAAAAATGGCGTCGTTTGCAGACGAAATATGAAATCCACCAATCGTCTATTAGTCAGCCATTTTTAATACCACTGAGTGAATGTCATGATTGGTTGACAGTCAGCTAATCAGGACGCGGAACATCGGTTGCGCTTCTCTGATATCTAGGACTCTAGTAACGAGTAACTGTAACTAGTTATTTTTAAAAAGTAACTTTCCATTCCCTGCTTCTATATAGTAGTGACCCTCCAATAAGAGTCTGGCCACCTTCTCCCCGGTTTGTGATTGGTCCGACATTTATCATCCATTCCCGCAAATTTCTTTAAATTTATAAATTGTAAAAATTAATAAATTCGTAAAAATTAAAGTAGAATCAATTACAATTTTTATTTTTATTATTATTTAACTTATATTAACATTATTAAATATTTTCTATAAAAACTTTTATGTAAAAAAAACGTTGCAATATGTCTTTCATAAAATAAAAACAACAATTAAGTAAGTATTATAAATATATTGAAAATATAAAAATTAATATATTAAGAATATATAAAATTTATAAAAATATTACAAGATTAAGAAACTTTAATAAAAATTAAATTTAAATACAAATAATACAATTAATGCTTTAAAATTCTTAACAAAAAATACTTAGGTAGCACCAATAGGGAATAAATAAAGTAGTATATTTATGCAGAAAAAAATATTTCATGTATATTTCATATTATTTATGTATATTAGATATACAGTATTTATATTTAATAAAAATGTTTTTGTAATTATTATATTTAACATATAACAAAAATGTAACATATATTCCTTTAACGCATAATAAAAATAATATAAATAATAATATTAATCATAATAATATAATAATATTAATAATAATAATAATAATAAATAATAATAATAATAATATAATAATAATATAATAATAATATAATAATATAATATAATAATAATATATAATATAATAATATTAATCATAATGATTCTTCTTCTTCTTCGAATATTAATGGTCCTGTTGTGGGATTCTCTAAACGTTTTTTCGATAATTGTTGTAATCGTTAACTAGCGACAGCCAATGAGAGCAGCGCTTTCTTTTAGGATTGTCCTGCCATTGGCTGTCGCCAGTTAACGATAGCGACAATCATCGATAAAACGTTTAGAGAATCCCGCAACTGGTCTTAAAAATGATACGATGCATGAGGCGAGACCAGGAAGTAAGATATAAGGAGACTCCACTCCGTAAAATAAAAGTGGACCCATTTTAGGTTTCGAGTTCAGCTTCCGATTCTGATGAGTGCGAGTAAGAGAAATGATCATTTCTCACAGCACTACTAAATTCACGAGCGCTGCGAGTGTCGACAATCGGAAACGGAACTCGAAACCTAAAATGGGTTCATGTCTTGTAGACTGGCGAGATCGAGTGGAGTCTCCTTAGTCCTTATATCTTCCTTCATGGGCGAGACGAAACAGAAACAGAAACTATGAAGTTTGTAGAGCTACAATCAGCTACAACTTACAGCGCCACTAGAATGAGATAGCATGATTTTTTCTCTCTCGCACAATTTTGACGAATAATGGCGGACTCACGTGTCCAGACTCTTATTAGAGGGTCACTACACTAATGCAGTTTTCATATAAACCTAGCACGGCGCTAGTGCTGCACCAGTTTTCCCAGTGAAAAACGCTACGTCACTGGTGGTAGTAGGTTGGTAGTTGTTTTCTCCTCATTTTTTTGTTTCTACGACATTATTAGAGGTAAATTTTGACGCAATTTTTTGTGATTTAAACCCGATTATAGATATATATCAACGACGTTACTTTGACTTTAAAGCTTGTTCTGCAGTGTGCATTTTGTTTTCTGTTTCTTACGTTGTGCTACTTTTATATCTTATCTTTTTTCCTCTTTTTCCTATTTTTCATTTTCTATCGCCCAAGATGAAAGTTAACAAACATCGGAAGAAACAAGAAATATAATTGTCGGAAAAACGATTGTAAAGAAAAAGAAAGCAAGAGATAAAAAGCAAGAAATAGTAAACAAAGAGCTCATTGTAGAATAGAGAACAATCTTCAGAGACTGTCCTCACGTCTCATTGTCTTCATGGGTTAAGAATATTCCAAGCGGACACTGTCTAGGCTGTAACTTCTAGGTGGTTAGGCCCCAAGCGGCTAGAATGTTATTTTCTCTATGTTTTGGGGCTGCTATGACGCCCCGAACCTAAGCTTTACTGTCTATACACCTCTCTGTCCACATGGGTTTTGATTTATTTGGAATACAACTACGTATAATAAAAACATTGCACGAGTGACTAATTCATTTTTTTAATTGATTTTAAATTTCGTACACTCTATTGTATGGAATAGTGAAACCCATACGCAAGAGCATGGAACAAAGCTGTCACAGAGCATGAAGAAAAGCATATTCATAGCACTACATGTAGTCTGTATGACAGATTTCCTAATCTCAATAGTTGTCAACTTTAACGCTTAATATCTCGGTTCGAAGAGCAGAGCAACATTTTTTATTGCCAGATTCGTTCGTTTGGTGCAAAAACGAATCGAATGAGTGTATTTTTATCAAAATTTGAACAGAGCGGGGTATTCTATATCTTTACCGAAACTTAGAAAGAGAAAACTGATTTTTGACGCTGTTGCAACTTTTACGTTTTATCATGTTAGACATTGGCATTACAAGATACATTGGTATCTTTGATATGATTGCAAAGCACAAGGTGGTACACCTGTATTCTGATCGCATTTAATTATAATTAATATAAAGCTGAAACATGTAGTAGGTTTATAATATTATTTATTTGTTTTTGCTTTAATTTTTTAAAATACACATTAATTTATTTTTTAGTTTATCATTATTTGACTTGTATGCCCTTTATATATATATATATATATATATATATATATATATATATATAT
>NW_017275103.1:49250-60099 GCF_001594065.2 Cyphomyrmex costatus
ATATATATATATATACTTTGTGTGTTGAATATTAAAAGTCCTATACTATTTCGCCTATTTATTATATCTAATATAATAAATATGCTGTAACAGTTTTGGTAAAGATAATACAAACAAATATTTTTGTCTAGATTAGTATTATAATATATAAATAAAATTATTTCACATATATATTCATCTAACATTATTTTGTTTGCAATAATATTCAATTTGACAAGGATAATGTACATATGGCCATTATCATTGTAGAAACCTACAAAATTATATATGATATATGCTAATAATATATGTTCAAATTATTCAAGTAATTACTTTTTTCAGAAAGAATTTATTCTATGTGAGTAGAAAAATGCCACAGAACGAATATATCGAGAAACACCGTAAGCTTCATGGTCGCCGTTTGGACTATGAGGAAAGAAAGAGGAAGAGAGAGGCTCGTGTGCCTCACAAACGAGCAAAGCAAGCCCGTAGTTTACATGGTTTAAAGGCTAAGATGTTTAATAAAGAGCGACACAACGAGAAGATTCAAATGAAAAAGAAGATTAAAGCTCATGAAGAGAAGAAAGTCAAGGTCAAGTCTGACAAGCTACCGGAAGGAGCATTGCCTGTATACCTGCTGGATCGTGATGTTACTAAACGCGCCAAAGTACTATCAAATATGATAAAACAGAAACGAAAAGAGAAAGTTGGCAAGTGGGATGTTCCAATACCTAAAGTTAGAGCGCAATCAGAGTCAGAAGTTTTTAAAGTAGTAAGAAGCGGGAAAACGAAACGGAAATCGTGGAAGCGAATGGTCACTAAAGTGACCTTTGTTGGAGAAAATTTTACAAGAAAACCACCGAAATTTGAAAGATTTATCAGACCAATGGCATTAAGATTTAAAACCGCCCATGTCACTCATCCTGAGCTTAAGGCAACTTTCTCACTGCCAATCATTGGAGTCAAGAAAAATCCGAGCTCTCCTATGTACACAAATTTAGGTGTTATTACCAAGGGAACTATTATCGAAGTAAATATTTCAGAATTGGGTCTTGTAACGCAATCGGGTAAAGTTGTATGGGGAAAATTCGCTCAAGTTACGAATAATCCTGAGAATGATGGATGTATCAATGCTGTTTTGCTTGTATAAACTTGTATTATAATTTCCAAGTTATGATTTTATTGATTGAAAATCTTATTGTATGTACAATAGTATTCAATAATTCGTAATATTTTATATTAAAAAAGATTTATCTTATAAATACCATGCTGTATACAAAGTAATATACATATTTAATCGACATACTACTTATATACTTATTACAATTATGAACTAAACAAGTGTAAAACACTTTTGGTTGTAGAAAAAAAAATGGAAAAAATATACATCTACTTTTCTCTTTTTTACAATTGGTTATTTTACAAAAATTATACTTTTAAAATTAATATTCCAATATTATTTACATTATAACATATATACATATAATATATATATATATATATATATATATATATATATATGTTTATAATGATACAAAGATTTTAATATTGTTATAGTATATAACTTGTCTATTTCTTTTGGATTATAAAAAAAGAGAATAACTAAATCATATAAAATATTTTATGTAGTCTTAACGTAAACTTATTGTTACTAAGTAATAGTACGATTAAAAATTGAAATACTATATGTATGTATAAAGATGTACATTGAGGACAGAAATAAATAAAAAGTAATTTTTAGATTTTTTTGTATTTTTTATTAAATTAAAAATGTACACATTATGCTTGATCACCAGTTGGCATAGACTTTATAATGTCGGAATTACCAGGATCTGTGATCGAAAGTGTACAAACACGAAAATATTTACCACAGGCTGTACCTAGCTCAATATTATTTCCAGTATAATGATGTACACCAGTCTTCGCCAACATCGCGTAATATTCGATTTCGGATTTCCTGTTAAATCCAAACAAATCATATTTTAATTGTTAAAGAATTATAATCTAATACCCTGTGCACTTACAATTATAAATAGATAGAGGCAGGAGACTACTCCATAGTACTTCTATTTATGATTTATAATACACAAATAAATAGTTGTATCAATATTATTATCTTTTAATACATAATTTTATGTGGATTATTCATTTAAAATTGATACTTTAGGCTGGGTCCACAACCTCGCTTTAAGAGACCCTAATCCGTAAAACCAAAGAAATTGACTAATTATAGTTGAATGCGAGAAAAATAATCGATTGAAATTGGTCAATTTCTTACAGCTTTACGACTTAGGGCCTTCTAAAGCCAGGTTGTGGACCTAACCTAATTAATTCTAAACACACACACACATATACAAGGAATGGGAAGTTATTTTTTAAAAATTAGTCTGAAAATGTACTTTTGCAATATTTTTTGTTTAAACGTTAATAAAAGCAATATATATGTGTATGTATATATATATATATATATATATATATATATATATAGATATATATATATAGCATGTATAACACACACTGACACTGTATAGTTTTATTTCTTAGTTTTTTTTAACATAATTTCGTAATTCTAAAACCTGTAAAATATGCAGCAAACTGAGATATACATAATATGTCCGATGTATCACATAAGAAAATAGAAGTGCAAAATAATTCCTGAAATAATGGTACTGTATATATTTCTCAGCTGTCAAAGATCACTTAATAATCGCTACAGCAGTTGACAGCTGAAATATTTCAGAAATTTTTTAATACTTTGTAGAAAACTAGAAGATTATATAAGATTGTTTAGGACTATCTAAATCACGATATAAGTTAGAAATTAAAAGGAAAATTAAGAAATAATCTATATTACAGCTATATTTTTACTTAAATAATCTATACTTTTAGCTGTAAATCAAATATTTTGATAGAAAGAAAATTATAACGCTATAATTAAAATATATGACAGAAGTTTTGCAAAAAGGGGTGTTTTCTAATTGCTCAACATAAATGTATACAGAAATGTACAGAATAAAGCTTTTTACACAGCTCAATTAGAACAAATGTGTATGATGTTTAGATTAAAAACTAAATGCAGCTTGTACGTCTCTATTAAATAAAAACATTCAATGTCCTACAACCACATTTATAGCTGTCGTAATTAATAACATAATTTAAAATAAAACGAATATACAGGACTCTTAGTATTAAAAATTGTCAATGAAATAAAAAGGCAATTAAGAGTCAATATTATTTGTGTGAACTAATAAAATATTTAATATATTATAAATTAAAATAAAATATCAATAAACTAAAATTCACACTTTAAAAGTGCACGCAAACATAAGTCAAATCATAACGTTTCGACTGCATATTCGAGCCATCCTCAGATGTACATATAAATATTAATTAACGCAGTAAAACATCTTTAGTTAACGCAGAAAAAACAAGAAAAATACTATGATGGATTGTTATGTTCTAAAACGTTGAGTATTTCCACAGAGAGAACAATTTAGCTCATCAAGCGATTGGAAGATCGTTTGTGATGTATCCCTGTGGTTCTAATAAGGACACAAAAATTAACGTTATATTAATAAAATAATGTGACAAGCAATTGTCCCTCTGACAAAAAACTCACCCTCGAGTAATCTATGTCGTTAAAAGAGTCATTTATTAAAATTCGGTGACGATCAAAATCATTATTTTGTTAACACATTGCAAATGCAAGTCATTCCAAATATGAATGAGTCGAACCAAAAATGAATTTATTGATATTTTATTTTAATTTATAATATATTAAATGTTTTATTAGTTCACACAAATAATATTGACTCTTAATTGCCTTTTTATTTCATTGACAATTTTTAACATATAATTGTTATATAACAGAATAACATATCTAATCGTATGCAATAAAAGTAACTGTAAATTTCGTTACCATTATCAAAAAAATGTAACTACATTACCGTTACAGTTACCAAAAAAAGAAAGTAACGCAGTTACCAGTAAAGTTACTAAAAAAGTAACTTGTAACTGTAACTTCGTTACAAGTAACAAGTTACTTCCATTTCCTGTATATACGAGGGTCGTCTGAAAAGTTTTGAGCCCAACATAAAAACAAGTAACGGTATAGATAGTATAGACTATAGAGAGTGCCATAACGAAAAATAAAATTGAATTTGACCGAGAATGGGGCTCAAAACTTGTCAGACAACCTATGTATATATGTAACACACACGCACGCACATACACACACATACACATATATACAATAGTATAAATATAAAGAGGGCAACAAGCCAAGTAAATTTATGAACAATTTAATTTAAACAATCATATAAATATATCTAAAACAAACGTTTTAACTTCAATCGAGTCATTTTTAATGTTACATAAAATATATGAAGTATTATAAATCAAAATATATTGTATACATATTCTTGATTAAGTCAAAAAATATTCTCAATTCTATGCAAGTTTCCGTCAATGTTGGTGTTGTAAGCATAATTAATCCTTGTCAATAATAATATGTATATATATTATTTTAAATATTGACAAGGATTAATTATGCTTACAATATCAATATATATATATATTTATAAATTTTAAAAATGTCAATTTGTAAATACAAAAGGAGTGCTACTTCTTAGTCTCACCTCAGTGGCGGTGTATTACTAGCAATGATGACCAATTTGGCTTTGCCTTGACGTAGGGACTTGAGAGTCTGCTTATAACCAAGGACATATTTACCAGATTTCATGACGAGAGCTAATCTGGTATTAATGCTCTCCTGAGCCTTTTTCTACATAATTGAGTAACATTTTATTAAATGCACTTAACATTACAAATACAAAAGTAATAAGTTACAAATTGTTCATTAATTAAAACATTTTACATTATCTTGTAAGCTTTATTTTATCTTTAATATTAAACAGAAATAAGTTCAGAAAAAACAATGTGAATGTTGGAATAGCTGATTCATTCTAGACAGCTGTTCTACGTGGTAAGTACTTGTTTCAGCTTTTTATTTAACTGATCAAAATAATTACGATTTGCACAAGTTACAATAATTGTAATAATATTATAATAAGGCAATTATATTATATATATATATATATATATATAATAAATATCTACTAAAAAGATCTTAAATATCTACTTAAAAACTTAATTACACAGAATATTTATAAACGTGCACGTGGGTGCACGGCGTTGCTTAATACCTGTTTTTTCTGAGCCACCATTTTTGCAATCAGCAGTTCTTCTCACAGCTGTAACGATATTTATAAATCAATTAATCTTGTGTATATTTAAATAATTATATATATTGAACGATATATACACTTGGAATTCTTCTTCTTCTTTAATTAATGGCTCCCGCCTCTAGTTAACACTTGGAATTCGATGTCACGTACCTTCGAACTGACAGAAAAAAAATCCACAATTTTAGTAGAGTGCCCCGGCTGCTGAGCCTTTTGGTAAAATGGCTCCGACTAGCAGTGTGGTTAAAACGTAAATATCATTTACCCCTACCAACGTTATAAAAAATCCCTACAATTCCCTACGCTAGAATAAAAAAAGTAAATAAGCACGAAAATTAAAAAATATGCGTAAAAAGTGATAAAAATGAAGGAATAAAGTATAGTATATAATATAAATGAATATATTTTTTTCGAATAAAAAAACATGTATAATTACATAAACATTAATATACATTATATAACATATGTATTAACATATAGACCCGTATTCAGAACGCACTTTTATCAATAAAAGCGCGTTTTTATCTCTGAAATTCTATAGTATACGTGACGTAAACTATAGCATGTTAGCGTGCTAACCGTTGTTAGCGCGTTCTGAATACGGGCCACAGTATATAAAGGTGGAAAAGAAACAGAAATTGAATATTACATCAATTCAATCTCTCTGTCTTTGATAACATAAAAGTCATAAAATCTACCGATCATCGTCAGAGTCTAATAATAGTTGCTTTCCATTTACTCCGATTCTCAAGGTACTTTTTCATGCGCAGCACGCTGCAGCAGCAATTCGTTACTATTGGTTAAGAATTTTATGTAAGCTAGATGACGTACTTCCGGCGCAAATACATTTTACCGCAGTTCGTTGAAGTTGAACCGAACGAACAGGAAGCAGCAAGTGGCAAAATCGAGAAAGCGTACAATATGTCCGTTGTTTCATTATAAAAATATTATTTATTGCAATAAATATTAGGAAAATAAACGAAAAATGGCTTCGGATAAGGTACGGATACATGTTTGTAAATTAGATCATTTTATACTTTACCACAAATTTGAAAAAGTAAAGTGTAAAGTATAAAATGATCTAATTTACAAACATTCGTACCTTATCCGAAGCCATTCTTCGTTAATTTTCCTAATATTTATTGCAATAAATAATATTACCTCGATTTTGCCGCTTGCTGCTTGCTGTTCGTTCGGTTCAACTTCAACGAACTGCGGCAAAATGTATTTTGCGCCGGAAGTGCGTCATCTAGCTTACATAAAATTCTTAACCAATAGTAACGAATTGCTGCTGCAGCGTGTTGCGCATGAAAAAGCACCTTCAGATAATTCTCACTTGTGACGTCATAACTCAGTTGAATGCGCGTTTCTTTTACATTCTGAGAAGTGAGATTCAACTGAATTTTTACCTACAAACTGCACAAGATCGAGACCGTGTGCTTTATTGAGTCTCGTAGACTCACTTTAAAAGTGAGGTTATAAAAACCTGTATTGTTATTTGTTAATTTTACCTAGAGTCCTAGATATCAGAGAAGCGCAACCGGCTTAAGTCAGTATCGCAAAATTACTAAGAAAAGTATTAAAAATGGCGTCGTTTGCAGACGAAATATGAAATCCACCAATCGTCTATTAGTCAGCCATTTTTAATACCACTGAGTGAATGTCATGATTGGTTGACAGTCAGCTAATCAGGACGCGGAACATCGGTTGCGCTTCTCTGATATCTAGGACTCTAATTTTACCAAAGTAAGCAAGTAGTGACGTCATTAATCTGAGTATTTTATACTCAGCTCACTTCAAACTCAGTTTCATTTGTGTGTAAATAGAAAGCAACTAATATATTATTATCTTGCTGACTAGTGGAGGGAATTTCTACTTCCTCTCGATAATAGTGACTTGAATTGTTTCTTGAATTTTTAAATAAGGGCTGCGCAGAATAAAAGAAACAGGGAACAGAGAACAGAGAATAAGAATTTCAACCTATCAGAAATTATGTACACCCACGGTAATTAATTCTGTCCCTCGGAAATTTTCACAAAATAAAAAATGACCACCTTTCTATATTAATTGTCACAATCCATGCACGATTAACGTTACGACTGAATCTTATCGTGCATGAATAGTGACAATTAATATAGAAAGGAGGTCACTTTTCATTTTGTGAAAATTTCCGAGGGACAGAATCAATTACCGTGGGTGTACTATGGAATACACACTGTTTATTCCACAGTTTATGATTTCTGATAGGTTGAAATTCTTAAGTGGGGAGCACAGACTTTTGCATAACGTATAAACCATATACATAAAGAATTTGATTGGTCCATTGACTCATGCATAAGAAAATAGACCAATGAAATTCTTTATGCACATACTTTATGCATTATGCAAAAGTGTGTGTTGGGGCTCTTAAGCGGGTAGCACAGACTTTTGCATAACGCATAAACCATATACATAAAGAATTTGATTGGTCCATTGACTCATGCATAAGAAAATGGACCAATGAAATTCCTTATGCACATGCTTTATGCGTTATGCAAAAGTCTGTGCTCCCCGCTTTAGGGTGCAAACCCATCGGCGTGTTCAGATTCCCACCCGAGTGCTCCCTGGGTGTCATGTCATCCTTGTTTAACATTTGGCAAACAATAAGCCCGGATCCTCATACGGGCAACAGCGCTTTGACACCAAACGCTGATTGGTGAAAAACCGGTGGCGAGGGTAAAATTTACCCCCATAACCCGTTTTTCACCAATCAGCGTCCAGTGTCAAAGCGCTGTTGTCCGTATGAGGATCCGGGCTAAGGATAGAAGGATACCTGAGTGGCACTCGGGTGGGAATCTGAACATAGCCCAGCGGAATAGCGTAACGCGGAACGAGAGTAGAACCAATCACGAGATTCTCTAGAAACACAGAATGCTCGTTATTGGTTCTGCTCTCGTTCCGCGTTACGCTATTCCGCTGCATGAGTTTGCACCCTTATTCTCTGTTCTCTGTTCCTTTTATTCTGCGTAGCCCCTAAAGGCCTTTGCACGTAAAGCTGATTCTACATTAGTTGCAAGCTGATCGCAAGTTTGTTGCGACAGCCAATCTGAAGCGTTGATTTCAAAATGCAAGCTTGAGATTGGCTGTCGCAACGAACTTGCGATCGACTTGCAACTAATGTAGAACCAGCTTAATGGGCAATTCTACAATAAGCCATAAGTCATAAATCGGAAGTAAGAAACTAAAAATTGACGACTGTGATTGGTCCATTTCTAGCTTATGACTTATGATTTGTGACTTACGGCTTATTGTAGAAGGCCCATAAGGGTGCCGTCACATACAGCCCGTAATTCGTAATCCGCACCGGATGTCCGCAAAAGTTGCTAGGCATTGCGTCCGTAACGTTACGTGTATTTTATCTCCTTATGTCCCATGGAACCGTAATTCCGTAAAAGTTACCAGTTTTTACTAGTAATGCTTTTTCTAATTTTATTTATTTGACTAAATTTGACGGTTTAAGTAAAGTTTTTGTTATAATCAAAATATATTCTGCAGTTTTCTTATGAAATAAGTTAAAAATAATCAATATATCTTGTTAAATAAAAAAATAATGTAAAGCATTACTAGTAAAAACTGGTAACTTTTACGGCTCCATGGGACATAAGAAGATAAAATACACGTAACGTTACGGACGCAATGCCTAGCAACTTTTGCGGACATCCGGTGCGGATTACGGATTGCGGGCTGTATGTGACGGCACCCTAAAAAAGCGTTAACCGTAACCGTAATTTTAGTAGTTTCCAACACGTCCAATCAGATGGAGCAATGCAAGTGAAATTCGGTAATTTTAAAATTAGTCGTAAAAATTTCGTCATGTTGGAATTTTACATTTAACATCTTAATATCAACTAATAGGAAAGCTATCAGGTTATTTATACACTATTTTGGCACGGGTGGTCGTAGTTTTCGTCTCTGATGTTTGGAAAAGAGATAATTCGGGTCAAACAGCAAAAGAAAGGTTAAAGTTACGGTTAACGCTTTTTTACGTGCAAAGACCTTACGTCCTCTCTTAAGGAGCCTAGAGTTCTAGATATCAGAGAAGTGCAACCGACTTAAGTCAGTATCGTAAAATTACTAAGAAAAGTAATAAAAATGGCGTCGTTTGCAGGCGAAATATGAAATCCACCAATCGTCTATTAGTCAGCCATTTTTAATACCACTGAATGAATGTCATGATTGGCTGACAGTCAGCTAATCAGGACGCGGAACAACGGTTGCGCTTCTCTCATGAAGTAAAAGTAAGGAGACTTAACTAGATAGGATATGGAGAAAAAAGTTGGTCACGAAAAATGTTCCGTGTACTGCCATGTCCGCCGAACGGAGTAACTTGCAACATTTCATCGCCATATTGAATATTTATGTGTGCAGTAACTTGCGACTGTGTACGTACACATATATACATAATATATATCGAATCGGGATGACAGATATCTTAACCTGTAAAGTCTCGAACTGTAACGCTTAATAACTCGGTTCACAAGGCCGATTCCCGCATTTTTCTTATAGATTCTTTCGTTCTGAGTGAAAACGCGACGAATGAGTATAATTTTATACGTTTAAGACACGTATTTGTCTTCTAAAAGGTAGAGTACAGCTTGCTCTCCTAAAATCTTAATAAAATTATAATCATTCGTCGCGTTTTCACTCAGAACGAAAGAATCTGTGGCGTACTTTGTTACGTCGTTGGAGAATGTTTATCTCACTCAAATGCTGAGGGTTTATTTCAATGGAAAAGCGGTAGGCAGATAGATTTTAAGACTTGAGTTCAATATATAAACTTTAATAATAATCTACACGAGGTAACAAGAGCAAGGAGGAAAAATGTCTGAGATTTAGGGTGCAGTCACATGGAGTCAGAAATAGAGGAACGGAACAACAACGGAAAAGGCAAATGGAAGGGATTAACTAATCAGAGCAATTCCGTTACGTTATTTCCAAGAAGACTAGAACCAGGAGAGTAAACTAGCGTGGTGGGGGTAGGTCAAAAAACGTCCGCGGTTATTCATTCAATGCGCAGTGGCATTGCACATTGAATGAAAGTTTGCGCATGCGCGCGTCAGTTATAACCAAGAAGTCTTGTTCTTAACCTTTGCGTTATCAAGAAGTCTTCTTGGCGTTATATAGCCCAAAAAGGTTAGGGCTAAAGACGCTTTATTTTCCCCTCATCCGAGGGACACACTTAAAAAAGAAAAAAATCTTCTTAAACCATCTTAAACAGAATGTAAGTTGTAAAAAGAAATTATACTGTATATTAAATAACTTGTTTATAGGTAAATTCTGTATTGTATACAAATTTTGGAGTATGATTACAGTAATTTTTTTTTATTTACAGAATATTATTAATATTTCCGTCGTCGTTGGAATAACATATATTGAAATATGTATGATTTTTAGTCTTCTTGAGTCCAAAATTCAATTAAACAGAAACAAGGTTTGTTTGACATGCGCAGTCACGAATTGAAAACGACTATCAGAGCGACAGAGAGGACTAATGAAGCGCAAGAGTGGGGGAAGTTATCCGCCGTCACTTTTTGGCCTACCCCCACTACCGATATTTGACCGAGTTTACTCTCCTGGTTCTAGTCTTC
>NW_017275103.1:60686-63617 GCF_001594065.2 Cyphomyrmex costatus
ACAAGTAAACATACCCAAGTGCCACCCGCCGATCTTAATGAAACTTGGCATACTTTCAAAACACCGAAAAATATTGGATACGTATTTTTTTATACGTCCCCATAAAGCGTTTTAGGGGTACAAACCACCCCCTCAATATAAAAATTAACCCTTTTTGTGACTTGTGAAAAAATATAAAATTAATAACTAACAATTAATAACTAACAATTAGCGTTAACCTTACTAAAATGTACCGCCATTTTGAATTTTGAAAAACTAACATCATATTCGCAATCAGCGACCCCGAAAACCCCCGAATACATTTTTGTAAGATTAACGCTACTTAATTGTTAGTTATTAATTTTATATTTTTTCACAAGTCACAAAAAGGGTTAATTTTTATATTGAGGGGGTGGTTTGTACCCCTAAAACGCTTTATGGGGACGTATAAAAAAATACGTATCCAATATTTTTCGGTGTTTTGAAAGTATGCCAAGTTTCATTAAGATCGGCGGGTGGCACTTGGGTATGTTTACTTGTAAGTTACTATTGCCATCCCTGAAATTTTCAAAATGTTCAAAATTTTCTAATTGTCAAAATTGAATTTTCCCGTCAAAAGTGGACGCAGCGCCTTCTATGTGTAGTGTTTTGGATTCGTCTCGAAAAGACCTTTCCAATGAGCCCCCAGTCGACTTATGTTGCCATTTCAAATTTTCGACTCCCCTCGTGCCCCACGTGCCCCTTTAGGGATGGGGGGTCGTAACCCCCCTCAAAAGATAGATTTTTTGAAAAATCGTCTCAAGTGTTTCGGCGATTTTTGAAAATTTAATTCTTTCAAAAGTTATTAGACCGTCCCGGTACTTTTGGCGGACCCTATATGTATATATATTTGTTATTAGGAACAATTAAAATGTAGTTATTGTGGTTGGTGCTTGAAAGAATGTTAAATTATAAATAAATTAATATTATTAATATTATATTGATATATAAAAAAAAATATATATAATATATAACAATAACTACAATAACTACATTTTAATTGTTCCTAATAACAAATATATATACATATACGTATTAATTGTTAAAATATCTCCAATATTTTGCATATATACTACAATAAATACTTTACCATATGCTGACGGATTACTGTGATAAGCTCATTGAGGTTATTTCGTTCGTTTCCGTCGATATTTTTCTCATCATGTGAAACCCAGTTTAGCCCAGTCAAATGGGAAGATTGGGAAGAAATAATGGTTACAGGTCTGCAAATTTGGGAACAGGCTTATTTTGTGCTCCCTATGAAGTGTTCAAAAGTCCTCTCCCCTACCCCCTCCCTCTGAGAGAAATGGGGAGAGAAAAAGTGTCCAAAAAATCAGTTTTTCGAAAATAACTCAAAAAGTATCAATTTTATCAAAAACAAAAACGTTAAGAAAGTTGTAGCTAACAAAATTCCGCACATTTTCTTTTTTTATTTGCCTCTCTACGACCAATAGGAGCCGAGATATATTTTTTTTTAATTTCGCCTTTTTTTAGGCAAAACGATTACGCGTACGCGCACCGCGCGTTTATCGCTTACATCTCGAGAATGGTCATTCGTATCGAAAAATGCTTCAAATAAAAGTTGTAGAGGATTTAATTATGAACAATTTTCATTTGTTAACCATTTCCGTACGATTAATATTGACGGAGATATGATCAATTAAACATTTTTATAAGATACGTTTTGCACAATAAAATCAATAATAAGTCGAAAACTGTAGAGTGTACGCACTTAGTGTATATAATGAAAGTTGTAGAGAATCAAATTTTGAATCAAAATGTATATATACAATATCGTTCTGGTAATCAGTATAAGATGATGCGGGAAGAAATCATGAAAAATTGCCATTGTCAAGCGTTTCTTTGCAAATAAGTATGTTTTGACTGCATTTAGACAGTAATGCGCCTAATGATTTTTTGAAGAGAATTAATTTATCTAAAAAATGAGCACCGGCTGAACTTCCTACGGTGAATAGTTCGCGAGTTACAGCTGTTTGAAGGTGTAACTGAAAATTCACATTTTATTAACAATTCGGATTTTCGCTTAAAAATTGCGGTTAAAATTTTTTTAAAAATCGGTTTTATCCTATTTCTAGTACTTTATATATATATATATATACAAAGGTAATACAATACCATAAATCGTTCACAAGGTGCAGTTTGTTGTAAAAATACATCGTTGAAAACTGTAAATTTTTAGAAAATTTGAGTCGAAATTATTTATCTATTCCGTATTTCTTAAATATCTTCGTTTCTGTTCATTTTACGACAAAATTTGATAGAATTGATTTGATAGGAAATTTTATAAGCTTTCAATTAGTTTCTATCAAATTTTGTCGTAAAATGAACACGGTCTCATCTCTCTCTCAGCTGTTGAACTTGACGATCATCTTACATTCCTTAATACTTCAACCTTTCCCTCTCCATTAGAGACCTAGAAAACAGAGATGCGTCAATGAAGGGTATGGCTTGATTGGCTGTCTAAATCACGTGATCAGAGAGCCATTTTAATTCACTATTGCATCTAATAGATATATGCCTGGTTTATGCTTCAGGTCTTAATCCTAAGATCCTAAAATTCAACCAATAAAGCTGCCAGTTCTAACCGAAATTTGAACTCTATTGGCTGAATTTTAGGATTAAGTCCTTAAGACCGAAGCATAAACCAGGCAATAGTTTTATAACATATGTACATATATATAAATGAAAAGGTCAAGCCATGTTCAAAAATAGATCCTCGCAAATTAAAAAACCCAACAAATTTAAACCTTTGAAAATTAACCGCAAAAATTTGATCCTTCCTAAATTAAAACGATTACCTAACCACAAAATAGAAAACCCAATAAATTTCAACCTTTGAAAATTATCCCCAAAAATTTGAACTTTTCTAAATTAAAATGATTATCTAATAAT
>NW_017275103.1:67025-70202 GCF_001594065.2 Cyphomyrmex costatus
AGGGGAAGGGACGGAGGGAGGAGGTCCGGTGCGCCGAAGATGGTGGAGGTGCGAGTGAAAGGTGAGAGAGGATGTCGAAAAGTTGTAATAACGAAAAAGAGTAAATTATAGCGTAAGAGAGGGGTGGTGGAGGTGGATGGTGTTTGGAGGGGGGGAGGCGAGTGGAGGAGGTCCGGTGGGCCGATGATGGTGAAGGTGCGAGTGAAAGGTGAGAGAGGATATCAAAAAGTTGTAATAACGAAAAAGATTGAATTACAGCGGAACAGAGGGGAGGTGGGGGTTGGTGGTGGGGGAGGAGGTGAGGCGAGTGGAGGAGGTCCGGTGGGCCAAAGATGGTGAAGGTGCGAGTGAAAGGTAAAGGAGGATGTTAAAAAGTAACATTTCACTATCCGTCAAATAACGATATTTTTTAATTCGGACGGACATACAGACAGACAGAGAAGGAGACGTTTCTTAATTTTTCATTAAAATCATCACTTTTCGACCGCTTGTATCTCCAGAACGGCTTGACCGATTAAAAATTTTTTTGTCTCGAATTACTCGTGGCGATGCCGCCTTTCAGGACATATGACGTTCAATTCAAAATTTTTTATATTTTAATAGTTATGCACCTCCCAAAAATGGACTTTGATGGCTCGGGATAAGAGACTTGTAGCGTCTCAGAGTTTTTGAACATGGCCGGAGACACTACCGCGTCTCCTGATATAGAGAAAAATTTAGACAATACAGTGTCGAAGTATAAAAAACTATTATTATGGTGTAAGTATTCTTATTTGTGTGAATATTTAATATCGGACTTAACCTAACCTAATCTAATCTTTCTACCTTTTGCATCAACTGTCATCAGCTTATTGGTCAAGAGCACTTATATTGAATTAAAATGGCGGTGGTTACCTAACCCAACCGACGCAATGTCGCATCTCTGTTTTCTAGGCCTCTACTCTCCATGATGGCATAGTACATAGATTTTTCGGTCAGCCATATAAAGAAGCTAGCAGTCTAGATATAGAAGTCTGTGGGTTCCAAGGGTTTGCGAAGTGAGTCCACCCTTACAAATACGTGAGAACACGTAGGAAGCGATTTGTGTACGAAAGGCTTGGTTCTGTCGTGATGACTTGTAGGTGTGGATCTGAGCTGTCGCATAGTCTGACGGAGATTTTCTAAGAACAAATGAGGTTCATTTGACTTAATATCTGTGAAAAACTCACCAGACAAGGAGAGTGGGGTGCCGTAGACGAGTTCTGCTGCGGAGGCGTGAATGTCTTCTTTAAAGCTCGTCCGCAGGCCCAGAAGGACTAGAGGTATAACGTCTACCCAATGTTGTGTATTTTGACATCTTATTGCTGTCTTTAATGTGCGATGCCAGCGTTCGATTATGCCATTAGATGCAGGATGGTAGGCTATGGTGTGGATTTTCTTTGCTCCGATCAATTTGGCGAGAGATGAGAAAAGCTGTGATTCGAACTGTGTGCCTCGGTCTGTGGTTATTGTAGCGGGAGTACCGAATCTAGCTACCCATGCAGAGAGGAAGACCTGTGCCACGGTGTCTGCAAGTACGTCTGGAATTGGAATGGCTTCAGGCCAGCGGGTGTAGCGATCAATTATTGTGAGACAGTATTTGAAGTTTTTGGAAGAAGGTAATGGGCCGACTATGTCGATATGTACATGTTTGAAGCGTTCATCTGGGACGGATATTTTTTCTGGAGTGTTGATGGTGTGTCTATGAATCTTGTTTCACTGACAAGTGAGGCATGTGCGTGCCCATTCGATGATGTCTTACGCATCGATGGCCACACGAATCGTTGTGCGAATAGCTTGCGAGTTGTCTTTCCACTGGGGTGAGCAAGATTGTGGACGGTGTTAAAGATTTGACGTCTTAGTTGCTGAGGAATGTATGGTCTGACGTCTTTATCCGAAATATCACAGTATAATGTTGCGTTGCAATCGCTGAAGTGTAACTTCCGGAGATCTAGAGATGAAGAGTTAGAACGTAAGAGTTCCTTGAGCTCATCATCATCTAGTTGAGCTTGACTGAGTTCTTCCGTTGTAACTATAACGGGCATGTGGACTTGGTTAGGTGGCGTGCATGTGAGCGTATGTGTGTTGAGATGGACTGCGATGTTTTGTACGATAATAATTAAATAGGTCAGTTTTAGGTAAAAGAGAAGGTGTGTACGTGAAGGTTTAAATGAGATTGTATAGGGTATGTGTAGGAAAGGAGTTTTGTAAAGTGTAGGATAAGGAATTAGGAATGTAAGAGGTAAATAGGATAAGGAGGTTATGTTGCCGAGGGACGCGACTGGTACGGCGGAAAAAGCGGGAAAAGGAAGGACAGATCCTAGGCAAAAGTAACTGGTTGCAGAGGTCAAGGATGCGGATATCACTTCAGATAGGAACGAAAAAGGTGAAGAGGATGAGCCAGGAGAAGAGGAAAAGGAAATGTACGGGCAATATCAAAATTTAAGGCAAGAATGTACAGGGAAGGATCAAGAATGGAATAGTAATGTGATTATAAAGGATGAAGAAAACATGATCTTCGGAATATGGAAAGAATTGCATAAGAGTATCACGATTATATCGCAAAAAGTATAATATCTCCTGTGTTCGATATAATGTATAAGGCAGAGGTAAGAAGAGAATAGTTAGAGGAAAAGGAGGATGTATTCATAAGGATTGGACCAGAAAACGAGGTTCAGATAAGGAGGCGGCAACGCAAGAAAATAACATTGTAATAATAAGGTTTTCGACGTAAAGAAAAAAAGGAAAACGGTAATAATAGGAGTTACGAAAGTTCACAGGCCGTTTCGTGATGTAAGGCGGTGGAGAAGTACAAGTAATAAGAGGCAAGTTGTGGGATATTCTAAAAAAGGTTCAAATAATGAGGACAAAGAACAAGAAATGGCGAGAAAGATGAGACGGAGGTAAAGACACATGAAGAATTTCTGGAGAAGAAAATGCATGAGGCAGGAAAACATAAGGCGATGGAGGGGTACAAGTAAATAATAAGCTGTCCATAGGATATACATTTCCCAGCTAGCAAGCTCACGTGATAATGACGTGATTATGAAGTGATTTTGATGACAATGCCACGATTGATCGAGCGAGGTGTAGGATTAACGCAAATAGATGAATGGAGGTTAGTCGAGTAAATTAGAATAAAAGATAGATTTAGTTTTT
>NW_017275104.1:0-3713 GCF_001594065.2 Cyphomyrmex costatus
GATCGGCGCGCATGCGCTACTAGCCCTATGTTTTATGGCTGGTCTGCGATTTTCACTGCCTAGGTTTTTTTTTTGTGTTTAACGAACCGAATTCTTTTGTTTTGTTAGTCCAGATTATTTTCTTGTCTGTGAATAAATATAATCTTTGTTTAATCGTATCAACAAGATAAGAGTGCATTCATTATTAAAGACCTCTGACAATCCTAAAAGTAAAATCCAACACGGTCACTCCGGAACCTGGGCCATTTAAATTTAGAAGAAGAAGAAAAAGTCGCAATAACGCGCGTCATAAGAGTCCTAGTCGTCGAAAAATGCAAAATGACGAACAATCGACACGAGCTGATCCGCGGACACGCATCTGTGTGATGCAATGCACAGTTAAAGTCGGCAACACTTTCAAAAATATACAATGGGAAGGACCCGAACCGCATATATGTAATACTACTATATGGCTAGTGCCTATAAGAAGGAGTGAGAGGAAGCCGTCCCAGAACCACGGTGCGGGAATATATATTTCCCTCTCTTTCTAAGATTACTTTGAGTGTTGTGCGCATGCGTTGGATTGATCGCATCCGCCAATAGGAAAATAGAATATACTTCAGCATATGTGAGATCAGTGCGATCAGTGAGATGACGCGAACAAGTTATGATCGTTATGCTTATTAGATGTGATTAATGTATGTACTGTATACAGGCAAAATAGTCCAGATATGTTATTTATGTGGTGAGAAGCCTAATGCGACTGAAAACATCAGTTTGCATAGGTATAAAATCAGTTATATGAACGATTAATATTTACTGTGGCTTGTTTACGTATTGATGCTCTCTGAATTTTCTCAAGTGAAAAATTTCACTCTTCTAAGTGCAAAAAATTTAGGATTAATTTATTTATTCCGACAAAACTGACTCTGTTAACTGTAACAAGGTTATATCAAGCGGAATCAATATCACTTTTTCCTTCATATATACAATATTTATCCTTCTATTTCATTGATGGAGGCAATAAATCCGACGCATGCGCACAACGTTCAAAGTAAACTGAGAAAGAGAGAGAAGTATATTCCCGCACCGTGGTTCTGGGACCATAGACTTATAAGATAGACGGAGCGTTCATACGTGAAAAGTTGAAGACAACATTGAAGGACAGCTCTACTCCAGACATAGTTGAGTTTCTCTCTTTCACAGTGAGCGGTGGAGAACCAATCAGCTCGAGCGTATTGCGTAATGTCACAACTTTTGGTTCGTGTGCTGAGAGGTTATAAATTCGAGTGTGTGTTTTGCAAAGATATAATATTTTTTAATTATTATTGGAAAATAGAAATACAGCAACAGTTTACGCTGAAGGTTAATTTTTTGAAAATATGTAAATTATAATAAAATAAATTCTATAGAAGTATTAAATGACCTACTCAGAGGTGTACAATTTTTACTGTTTTGTATGAGAAAATAAAGATTCATAATAATAATAACCATTTAATTATTATATATACACGCTTATATATTACATACACACTCAGAAATATGTAATAAACTTTAATGTAATTTGTATATGTATAAAATTTTTATATAAGAATAATAAGGCACGTATAATAGAAAGTATTAAAACTGAAGTTGAACTTCCAAAGTATAGGAAGTATAGGAAAGTATAGGAAAAAAAGTATAGGAAGACAAAGAAAATACAGTACGATATATAATGTATACTATAATATTTCCACAGTTTTTCGTGTATGTTTCTTTTCAAGAGCAGGAGTTGGAAAGAAACATCTCATCGAATACCATGTTCTGACTTGCAAATGCAACAAAACCGCACCATTATAAAATTGCAACTTTTAATTTGTAAATTAATGTATGTACAATAATCCGCTGCAATCCGTCGAAGCTCTTGTTATCATTCTCAGTCAACTTAATACTCTCGGATATCTATCTTCGTTGCTCTTGGCTACTCCCCGACCTGCCGCGACGACCAATCAATTCACTACTAGAAAAGAAGAGAACTACTCCGCGACTATTTCTCTCTCTTTCTATCAAGTCTTCAGCTTCTCTCGTATGAACGCTCCGTCTATCTTATAAGTCTATGTCTGGGACAGGGACTTCTCTCTCATCTAGCCATATAGTAGTATTACTGTATATGCCGAACCGAAACGCGTCCGTCACAGTCGAGTGGTTCGTCGGAACCATGGTGGAAATATACAAGGTGAACCATTCCGGTGGATGCGCAGTCGTTCAAAAGTAGTGGGGGGGTGCAATGAACCAATCATTTTACCCAAGTGCAAAATTCAGTATGGCCAACTGGTTGACACTGGGTGTTGTCGCATGCTGTTATCATATGTAGAAGTGTCAATAAAATGTCAATATGCCAAATTGTTTCGTTTATGCATGATATTTTTATTAATATTTTATAGTCATATTTTGTATTTATTTTATATTTTATATTTAATACATTTAATTTTCCATGCATCGTGTTTTAATTTCCAATTAACAATTTGTACACTTAAGATACGCGCGTCTCCGCTTGGGTAACAACTGGTTGGTCGAAACTTTAAACCACATCCTCAATGCCGCCATTACGCGCAATGGTTCACCTTGGCTGCGTTCCGTTTCAGGCATATGCGTGCATTTTATAATAGTGAGCGTTACGTATACTATAGGGGAATGCGCGCATATGCGTGAAACGGAACGCAGCTCTTGTATATTTCCACTATGGTCGGAACAAGAGTTCCTCTAGGGAGAGTTAGGCCATAAGCGTGATTGGTCGCCGCCATTTCTGGGACCTTCGATGTTAGTGAATCTGTGTGAATTGATGTGAGCAACTGTTTCATGATGTAGTACAAAGCAAGCGCGCGCGTTATTGTGCTGTTTCCGGCCGGGACCTAGACATGGCGTCCTTCCGGTCTCATGTCCATACTCTTATGGCTCCGGCACACTAGACACGGAAACGCTTGCCGCGCGGCAAAATGTGACGCGGTAGCCAATGAACATGTTTGGAGCTGTAAGTTCATTGGCTACCGCGTCACATTTTGCCGCGCGACAAGCGTTCTGCGTCCAGTGTGCTGGAGCCATTATTATAGGTACTCTAGTTGGAAATAGCGTGCTGCATATGAAAAGTCAGCTTTAGCCTAGAGTCCTAGATATTAGAGAAGCGCAACCGGCTTAAGTCAGTATCGCAAAATTACTAAGAAAAGTACAAAAATGGCGTCGTTTGCAGACGAACTATGAAATCCACCAATCATCTATTAGTCAGCCATTTTTAGTACCAATGAATGAATGTCATGATTAGCTGACACGCCAATCAGGACGCGGCACATCGGTTGCGCTTCTCTGATATCTAGGACTCCAGCTTTAGCTAGCTCCTCTACACCAACGACATATAGACGGAGCATGAGCTGCTACTTTAGGCAAGGAAGGGCGGAATAATCGGGGCAAGACGGAAGCACTCCCACCACAGCCCAACTAAGGGCATATCGGCTTATTTCGCCGAGACTCGTTAACAAACGGCTACTTCGCCTTTTACTCTGACATATTTATCAACGGTTCTCATCCAATTCTCATCTCATATCTGTTTGGATCTGTTTACGGCACTTATAGCAAAGTTACGTTTCTAAAAATGAGTGTCTGCGTTGTTTCTAAGTGCAAAAATCGGACTAAAAGAAAAAACGAGGAACAGTTAAAGATGGAAAGAATTCTGAAACGAAAAATTTATTATTTATTTATTT
>NW_017275104.1:7920-9255 GCF_001594065.2 Cyphomyrmex costatus
GCTATCGGGACGTGCGCTATCGGGACGTGCGCTATCGGGACGTGTGCTATCGGGACGTGTGCTATCGGGTAAATTGGCGTTTTATGTCGTGCGCTATCGGGTTGGAGCGCGTTTTGGTTCGTGCGCTATCGGGACGTGTGCTAAAGGGACGTGGGCTATCGGGAATTAATTTCAATTTCACGTGTGCTATCGGGACGTGCGCTATCGCACCGTGCGCTAACGGAACCCTCTCGTCGTGATATTTGAATGAAAACTAACATGATTGTTCGACGTTATAAGTCACAGAGCGTTGTTTATAAACACTATACGCGTTATTATTAAAGCTACGGTTCGTCAAGCAACGTATAATGTGGGGTCTACAATAGTGTAGCAGTCGCAGGATCTTAAATAGTAGAAAATTGGTCAATCATAGTCAATTAGTCTTCTTATATTCGTATAACCGTGGCGACTAATTACAACTCTTAATCAAATCCTTCAAATAAATGAAAAGGTAGTCTAACATATGAATATACAATCACCTTATATGAAGAGTCAACACACTCATGAAATTACGAAATCCCTCAGATTCAGTGAATGAGATGGGTAGTTGGTTTGAAACTATAAGTCGTGTTAAAGCCAAATTAATTTTTTCTTTCTTTGTGCATTGCCTTTGCGTGGTACGTCTTACTATTTCCTGCGATGAACTTGCAGCCAGTATATTGGTCGTTATATTATTTTGATCAGAATCCTCACAGTCATGAGAATCTTGATCAGTATCGCCTTCATTGTCCCGATGTCTATGATAAATGAATAAAATTAAAGATAATAAAAAGGTAACGATTAAAAAATATATATTATATTTTTTAGTAGCAGCGCGAAAAACATCGCCTATATTATATGCTCTACATATTGTATTATAACAAGTTAATTCATAATTCATAATCTGAAGAACTAAACTTACTGTCGCTTTTGATTATCTTTACCAGCGTCCATTAAATGCATAGATTTTAGGTGCTTATTTAGACTGGAGGTTGATCCACCTGTCCAAAATACCGCATCACATATATTGCATGTCGCTGTAGTTTTGTCTGCAGAAGTCGTACAATATTGCCACACCCAACTTCTTTTCTTTGACATTGTATTGAATGCTACAAAACAGTCACTTGACGCGCCGATTTTTGTATTTTAAACTTTTTAATAATATGGCACACAGTGATACCTATATTCTCTAGATATATTATACAAAGTGCCGCAATCAGTACTAGCAGCCGATAACAATGCTGCGGTTTTGCCCTCTATCATTTTCATTAGCCCCCCCACAACTCTCTCTCCCCCCCTCTCTCCCCCCTCTCTCTC
>NW_017275104.1:10336-23296 GCF_001594065.2 Cyphomyrmex costatus
CAAGTTTGCTTTCTTTGGAAGGCAGCTTTTAAAGCGAACAAGTTTCATTAGCCACCTTTTTTTTGTTCTCGAGTTATTTCAATGTCTTCTGATAAATTTGGATTTTTATCGATTACAGCGCCACCTGTGAACCAAAATGTTAAAGTTCGTAGGTCAACTTGGCGTACTTTTTCCTGGAGAATCCAAATCTGCAATAAAAAATTGGGGTTCCTATTTAAGTTTCTTATGTCCCCCACCCCCACCCCGCCCCCGGGGGGCGGTAGGGGCCGAGTTTGGTATCATTGGATTCCCCCCTTCGTGTCGAGCTACTTTCGTTGCACTTCTTTTTTTATCTTATGTATAGTTCTCGAGATATTTCAATGTCTTCAGATAAATTGGCCACCCTGTATAATTGTATTAGAAGAATCCAAGACATTGCTTGACCGTTACGGCTTGTTATCATTAGTATTTTGTTTGAAACTTTCACGGTTCAATGAGATTTAATATTTGAAAATACATAGTGCTAGCAGTCGACTACAATAGACATAGCTGCGGTGAGATATATGTCGGAAGATTCGAAATCCGTATTTAGCCAAATTTCGGATCCGAAAGATCCGGATACCCGGTTCGATCGGATATTTTATCTCCGATCTATCACTATTCGGATATCCGGATACCCGGATATCCGGAGATTCGGGCTAAATCGTCAACACTACTGTATAGGACACATTACGACGGGCACTTGTAAAGAAAAATTCTATGTGTAGCGAGTGAGGGCAAATTTGTTTATTGTCGACACGGACGCGCGTACGCACTTGCTTAGCTCGTGCCGGCGCGCCCGTTCCCACAATAAACAACTTTGCCTCACTGTTACACAATGTACTATATTTTTGTTTGAATACATTTCATGTATATTAAACCCATAGAGATAGTAGTACTAGAGTACGCATTGTAGGAGTGGGGGTAATCCTATCTAGAAAAGAACGCACTCATTTGGGCCTTTTCGTTCTCTCTCGTTTCGCGCATGCGTATAGCCACATACTCTGAGAGAGGGGATCAAAAGAAAGAACGAGTCGAACGAGAAAAGTTTCAACATTGCATGATCAGACAAGCATGATTGAGCCTGATCAATTTGGAATCAAACAAAGAATTGAGTTTGATAAGATTAAGGGCTCTCGATGAATAATATCAATAAATATTAATGATAAAAATCTATTACTTATACCTCTATAATTCCAGTTATGCGAGCGTATTGGCCAGCACCACCAGATTGTTTCTTATAAAGATAGTCAAATTCACATGGTTTAGTTAAGTCTCGCGGAAAGAAACTTTTGGCTTTCCAAGAATGACCGGACAAGCCTGTTCTCTTTGGAATCAAACAAAGAATTGACTTTGATAAGGTTAAGGGTTTTCCAGTGCCAAGGGTTGCTCTTTCAATTCCTTATTCTTTCTTTCAATCCCCTCTCTCAGAGTATACGGCTATACGCATGCGCGAAACGAGAGAGAACGAAACGGTTCCAAATGAGTGCGTACTTTTCTAGATAGAATTACCCCCACTCCTCAAATTTCCGACAATGCGTACTCTAGTACTACTATCTCTATGATTAAACCTATTTATTGTTTTTTTCAGTACATGATGGTGGATGCCGATCGTCCGCCTGCATTTAAAAAATGAGCTTGGAGTGCGGATCGTACCATTGGTAAGTTTCGCATAACTTATGTAAAAATATTATTTTTTCAATAATATTTTTTAAAAATATTTTTTAAATATTATTTTTTATATATTTCTTTACTAATATTAATTATATTTCTATTTTCAGGAAGCGTGGCTCATTAATGTTAAAATTGACGGGTTTATCAACGTCAACCGCCGCCGCTTCATATGAGCGGAGCGGCGCACAGTGTAAATAAAGGCAGCTTTTGAAGACAAAAATCGGTGCGGAGGGTTAAATCTCGACCGATTTCAATGTATTTTTTTTTTTAATACTCGTAGAAGTATGTAATTGAAGGTTCGAGTGCTATAAAATGTAAAACTTATCCAGATTTTGTGAAAAGTATTAATAAAACGCCAAACACAATAAGTAGAATATTACGTAAGCAATAGGCAAGTGCTGTACGCATTGCAGGTGTTTTCAATCCTTACTCCTTAAATGTTTTTAGGTTCGCTGAAGACGAATCTGACATTATATTTAAAAAATTCAAAATGGCGGATCCAATATGGCGGACACAAGAACTAAAATTGACCGATTACCGTAAAGTGGGGCTAAGCGAGCCACGTGGGGTAAAGCGAGCTGCGTGTGAATATTTATTTACGAACTCTGAATTCTTGTTATTACTTATTCGGATAGAACTAGCACTGCGGCATATTGTAGTGTAAGTGTGATACTTTAATTTTCCCCAGTTTCAAAAAATTTGGCAGGTAGGTAAATATCGACTTAACACGGGCATTTAATAAATGTGATTATTCATTTTTCTCATATTGTTTTAAACAACTCACGTAGATAACATTTATACGATAGTTTCTTGTTATCGATCTATCAGGTATTGTTCACAATCTCATTGATATAATTTTAAGCTATTTAAAGTATTTTTCTCATTTTTTTTTTCGAATTACACAGGTTTTTTTCGAATCATTGAAATTTGAAGGGTAAAGCGAGCCATGGTTCGAAATTACAAACCGGCAACAGGATCGTCCCGCCTTTTTAAATACTCCTCAGAACAGATGGAAAAAGCGATCCATGAAACCAAGGCGGGTCGACTGAGCATTAACAAAGTTGCTGAAAAATATGATGTTCCTAGAGCAACGTTAAGGAATTTTCATTATTGTTTGAGAATTGGAATTTATGAGTTAATTTATAAGTTGTAAAACATGTTCCTGACCTCTGTTTATTGTTACAAACGAAATTAAGTTCGTAATCATTATAAATTTGTCGTTTCAATCGAACCAGCAACCTAGTTTTGAATTTAAAACAAATGGCTCGCTTAGCCCCACCTTGCGGGGTAAACCGAGCCAGGCTTTTGCCATTAATAATTCAATTCCTATGCTTCCGATAAGCGTTATAAATAGTTAATCTGAAAGTTAACATGTCTGAGATTATATATTCAAAGCATCAGAATTTAATTTAATGTATTTAACCTTTTTTCACGCGAAAAACTTAAAAACCGGCTCGCTTAGTCCCACTTTACGGTACGTTTGAAACAAGTTACTCGGAGGTTTTTGGGGTCGCTAAATAAGGATCTAACATTAGATTTTCAACAAGCAAAATGTCAGATCAAGTATGGCGGACGCTAATAGTTAAAATCGACTGAATTCGCTTGAAACAATAACTGAGGTTTAAAAATTTTTGTAAAGGTTTTGAACAGTTTACGAAATTAATACTGAATGTAATAAGTAAACGAAGGAAGTAGCATCTTAAAAATCATGAAGGATGAGTAGAAAATGAAGTGTAAACCATAAAATCATGCGGATTCATAATCATATGGTAATAATATAAACTGTAAATGTACGCTATATAACCATAAGAATAGTAATGTTTAAATCATAAGTTTTTACACTCATGTGGCCATACAACATAATTAATGAAATATTATTCTTATGGTATGTATTGTTGGATTTTACGACTTGTACATCGATATGGTTATGTGACTAATTTTTAGGAACTTATGGTTTAAATATTATTTAGATGGTTATGTTGTGAAATGATCCCTCTTATAACATTCTAATGCAATTTTCACCAGAAGTAGTGGAGGAAAATGCGCCAGAGCAATGTTTAATAATGCTCCAATTTCACACGTTTTCCTGATGATGTCTATATGTATTGTTATTTTGAAATGTGCTAGTATTTTATTATTCATTCTTGTATTATTAGTAACTACAAAATATGTACCTGAATCGGCTGTGACTAATAACTCATTATTTGCTTCAATTTCATCTATTATCATAATTGGGTTATTGTAGTGACTTTTCTGAGTTTTCCTTAACGGACCGAATCACTCATTTTGAGTTCAGATTCGTAATCAGCGACCCCAAAAACCCCCGAGTAATAAATGTCAGATGTTTTCCGTGTAAAGAAAAATGTATGCTTCAAAGGGTTAAAACGGAATGGTACAGACCTTGACATATTTTAGGTTCATGCCTCAAGTATGAGTTTTTATGCCCTCAGAATCTAGTCGTAACAATGTATTTTTGTTTAAGATCTAAGATTTTTAGTAAATAATAGAAATGTTCATGAATATTCTGAAAAGAATACATAGCTACGACTCGGTTATAAAATCGTAAAAACTCATACTTGAAGCATGAACCTAAACAACACGGAGAAAGAAACGTGATCCTTAAAACCGGACCCCAGGCATTAATGGCAAGGTCTGTACAATATGATTCATTTATACAAAATGTGCCAGAATATCATTGATTCTATACAGGGTGGCCAATTTATCTGAAGACATTGAAATATCTCGAGAACTATACATAAGATAAAAAAAGAAGTGCAACGAAAGTAGCTCGACACGAAGGGGGGAATCCAATGATACCAAACTCGGCCCCTACCGCCCCCCGGGGGCGGGGTGGGGGTGGGGGACATAAGAAACTTAAATAGGAACCCCAATTTTTTATTGCAGATTTGGATTCTCCAGGAAAAAGTACGCCAAGTTGACCTACGAACTTTAACATTTTGGTTCACAGGTGGCGCTGTAATCGATAAAAATCCAAATTTATCAGAAGACATTGAAATAACTCGAGAACAAAAAAAAGGTGGCTAATGAAACTTGTTCGCTTTAAAAGCTGCCTTCCAAAGAAAGCAAACTTGACCCCCCCCCCTCTGATGGTGATTCTTGATTTGATATTATTGTTGTAATGTTTCATACGTGAAGCAATAATGGAAAGTATCGGGGAAAAAAATCATGGAGTTCATTATTAAATGTATCAAAAAATACATTTTGCGTTACCCGGGAACAACGACGTGGACGTAGTATTTTTCTGTTCCCTTTGGGGTGCTTGTTTTATGTGAGTCCACTCGTATTGTCACTCGGTATTCCGCATATTACATATCGGCATTTTATAATAGCACATAATTCTCATTAAAACTAAGAATCAAGATTAGTGACAAACACAACAAACATAAAGCAAGCACCCCGATTTGTGAGAGGCAAGGGGACTCACATAAAACAAGCACCCCAAAGGGAACAGAAAAATACTACGTCCACGTCGTTGTTCCCGGGTAACGCAAAATGTATTTTTTGATACATTTAATAATGAACTCCATGATTTTTTTCCCCGATACTTTCCATTATTGCTTCACGTATGAAACATTACAACAATAATATCAAATCAAGAATCACCATCAGGGGGGGGGGGGTCAAGTTTGCTTTCTTTGGAAGGCAGCTTTTAAAGCGAACAAGTTTCATTAGCCACCTTTTTTTTGTTCTCGAGTTATTTCAATGTCTTCTGATAAATTTGGATTTTTATCGATTACAGCGCCACCTGTGAACCAAAATGTTAAAGTTCGTAGGTCAACTTGGCGTACTTTTTCCTGGAGAATCCAAATCTGCAATAAAAAATTGGGGTTCCTATTTAAGTTTCTTATGTCCCCCACCCCCACCCCGCCCCCGGGGGGCGGTAGGGGCCGAGTTTGGTATCATTGGATTCCCCCCTTCGTGTCGAGCTACTTTCGTTGCACTTCTTTTTTTATCTTATGTATAGTTCTCGAGATATTTCAATGTCTTCAGATAAATTGGCCACCCTGTATACTGTGTCTGCAGTATATGCGAACAAAAATCGTACAGAATAAATCGTATTCTATCGCTTTTTATAGGGATAAGACTGTTATTGGTTTTATTGCCATAGTGAATTTCGATGGCAATAACTAACATAAGCCTCTTCACCACGTCAAGGTTACAGTCAAAAAGAGGATTTTTTAAATATTTTTTTTTGTAATTTGTATTTTGACATTTTTTTTTGGTCTTTGCTTTATTTTCTTTGATTTCATTTAACTATTATTAATTAAAATTAAATATTCGAATTTGCGAACATGAAACTTATACAAGTTAAAAACATAGAAAAAAATTTAAACAGAGGATTTTTTTTTATACTTTATTTTCTTTTTAAATTTTTTTGGAATTTTGTATTTTGATATTTTGTTGGTATTTGATCTTTGCTTTTGTTGTACCTCTCGGTGCAACAAGATATTAATTTGGGATTCGATCCGCTCAAAAGGTTGGAACCCACGAGGAAAACGAGGAAAGTGGCCAAGGTCGTAGAACAAACACACACTGCACCACACTTTTATTAAAATACCCATTTTATTTATTATAACACTTACAATTTCGAGTGGTTATTATCACTGATTACATTTAACCCTTTATTTAATTGATATAATTACCCGATTAAAAGATTACACTTTGATTGTTACAATTAACGAGTAGTTGATTATAATAGTTGAATTAAATTAAAAGAATAATACTCGGGTTAAAGTCCTCGCTCGTGACTTAGACCGGTCGGCGACACTCGTTATCGCGGATGTAATATGCCTCGGTTCTCGCGACGCGCGTAACGTATCGTTACGTTTAGATGTATGACAAGACTCTCTCGCCGGTCCTTAGACCGCCGAATATATATGCGTCGCGGAGTCATCGAACTAGCGGCATTCGTGCCGTGTGCAACGCGGACTTCGTCCTCTTGCATTTCGGCAGTTCGTTGTCCTGTCGAAATGCAAGATTTGCTTTTTATTACTAATTGTTCGATGTGCGTGCGGCCATTGCTTGCGTTCGATCAGTGATCGTTGTCCGCACGCGTTATGGAATTTGCAACCTTGCATTTCCGCAAGTCGTTGCTATGCCGAAATGCAAAAGTTGCTTTGCAGTAATAATCTTGCATTTCCGTCAGCTCGTTGCTAGGCTGAAATGCGAGACTTAATTGTGGTAGCACTCGCAGGCTACAACACTTTATTTCCCTTAATTTCATTTAAATATTATTTATTAAAATTAAACATTCAAATTTGCGAACATGAAATTTGTACTAACTATACATTTAAGAGGGTCGTGGCTTCTGCTGACAGTGCGACCGGCATACAAGTATGCTCGTCCGCCCCCCTTCGAACCCTCGAGTCGTGCCCTTGATGGATTTTAGTATTAAGATTAGGACGCATAATGGCACATAGTATTCATTATTATCATTACTAATAGTTAGGGGCCCGTTGGCCATTTTCTGTTCTTGGTTATTAAGCAGCATAATGGCAATAGGCGATATGCCTTGTTCATAGCCAGTAAGGCAGTTTTTGTTTTTTATTATTAACCGTCGATAAAGACGGAATTTCGATTAGTTTTCTTTAAGGGTATGCTTTACCCGCAAGAAAAGTTTAAACATATATACCAAGGTCTCCCTTGGTATATTTGCTCTATGGCAGGGCATAGAGGTTGATATGTGCCATTTTGCAGATCTCGGAAACGCCAGGAGCGATCGAGATAATAAACTTTGTGTAGGTTATTGATCTATATTCATTTGAACGTATGTCAAAGCGCATACACGTGGGACTACGGGAACCCATAGATAATTCAGGATTTACGGAGATCTCGAAAACGCCATAGGCGATTGATCTCAAATTTTGTGTAGGTTATGGATATAAATTCATTTGAACGTATGTCAAAGCGCATACACGTGGGACTACGGGAACCCATAGATAATTCAGGATTTACGGAAATCTCAAAAACGCCATGTAACTACCTAACTCTCGAATTGCGCGGCGTTAGCTCGTCGGAATATTCGGCCAAGGATTCGAAAGAGGTTCGAGCGGTGGGAGAATGCAAGGCGAGTAAAGTTTCAGACAGGTGTTCGATAACAAAAACAATCAACTTTATTAATTTCTGTCGGAAGAGCAAAAGAAACGGCTTTGCGCCGAGACGGTCGCCGTGTATATGTGTGAATGTGTATGTGTGTGCGTATTCGCGTGTGTCGGTGTATGCGAAGCGCAAGCGGCGCTGTGTGTGTGTGTCTAACAATGCAGAGTGTAATCGACGCGGTGTGTGTATGTGTATTACAGATAGTGTGTGCGTGAGTGAGTAAGAATGCGAGTGAGCAAGTGAGCGGTGTTGCTCGCGGCGATGTTATGACGGGCTAAAAGAAATGAACTCGCTATGCTCTTTTTTTCTCGCGGATTCGGCTAGCGCGGCTGATCAGCTGTTGTGTATCTAATTTTAGACTGTCGGTTCGGCAGTCTAGTGCCCGTAACACGTGGTTATTCGTGCGCTTATCGCGGGTCGCGTATTCGTAATGACGCGGGCGATGACCAGCGGCCGAGAACGCTCGGCAGAGGTGGAGAATCCTCCACCCCGGGCGAATGCTGGTCACTCGCAGTACGAAATGCAGGAGGTCGGCGCGGGCCAACGGTCGAGTACGCTCGTCGGAGGTAGAGTACTCTCTGCCCCGGGCGTTGGTCGTTACGCGCTGCACCGAGACGGCTGCCGAGAACGCTCGGCAGAGACAGAGTACACTCTGCCCCTCGGTTCTTGCCGTTCGGTGCAATAGGACGCCTGTATTGAGACCTGCCGAGAACGTTCGGCGGAGCTGGAGAACACTCCGACCCGGTTTTCTCGGTATCGTTTAGACTCTAGGAAGTCGGATTCGTTATCAGGATCTGGTCGGGACCAGTGATGGGAATTCCGGCCCGCTTGCAGCCCTCGATGATAGGGCCATCGGTGGGCGGCCTAGCACAACAGTTAGCACTCACACAAACAAAGCTCGTGTACGTGTGACTTTGGAGCAGGAGCGCGCCGACAATCGCGCTGTCCTTGTCTCACTAATCGTCCCTCTTTGTTTTCCCTTCAGCGCGCTGAGAGCGAACAAGACAGCGAGAGAATCAGAGAGAGAGAGGAAGAATCCTTCTCGCTGACGCGCTCTATTGTGTCGTAATACATATAGTCGTAGCCTCGTCATTTCACTGAGCGTCGAGCGACCGAAATTTTTTCTCGGGCGATCGACATATCAAGCGACATAGATGACATTTTAGATATATATATCTAATATTATACATATTATATATATATATATATATTATATATGTATAATAATTGTTCTAATAATATTAAATAATATTTTTAACACAATATTAAAATTATATATACAATAATTTTTGATAATATTTTTAATAATATTAAATTATATATATATATATATGTAATTTTATAATATTTTTTTATTTGCTTATTAAAAAGCGAGTCGATTTCTTCCTACAGTTATTGCATGAAAACTACACATATGAGAGTAGTGTATACGATTACTACAATTTATATAAGGAAAGGATCGACGCGCGCAAGATAGACAGTAAGGAGACACTCGCTAGTAGTCAGTCGGAAAGGACAGTCGAATAGTCAGATACAGTTAGTCGGGAGATTCGAGTCAGTCAGTAGACGTAGTCACGATGATAGACTCCTCTAATAGAGTGAAGGCGGTATAATCGCGCACGTTATATACGGAATAATCGCGAATCGATGGACGAGTAATCTCGGGAAAATCGATGTTATCATCGACCGGTGTTCGCGGTCCCTTATGCGGACAAGTTGCGAGAAAGCGTTTAGGGAAATACATTGCGGTTTGAATCGTCGATGCGAAACACCTATCTTTAAGATAGGCAAACCAAAGTGCGATACTGTTGCTGTATTTAGTGACTGTTATTTGTTAAAAAAATTTAACTTGAGTTTTACAATAAAGAGTTGTTTTGTTATAAATAAGAGTTGGTTAATATCACACACAATTATCCTATTGGCGAACCTTCGTTCTTGGAGGTCAAAGAACGTGGCGACCGAAGAAGCTGAACGAGCAGACGAGGACCGAGACCAAAACGACTGATTGTCCGGTCACAACAGTTCCTTCCTTTTTCTATTGGGTTTAATTCTTAAGGAACTTATTAAGGGGTCGGTAAATGCCATAAGGTAATGCATGATGTCTTCATTCGTCTCTTTTTGGTCAATCATGTGACTGTGAGCTAATCGTGTCTTCCGAAACGTTTTATTATTTGCTTCTTGGCATTCTTCTGAATACCAGCCTATTGGCAAATCGAAGCATCGAATTATGTTACTTCCGTGTATCAAAATTTTATGTACAGTAGGTGGCATTTTATACCACGGATATAACTCGATGCACATTTCGGCAGTTCCACTTGCATATTCTTCGAATTTATCACAGTTCACGAACATACCGCATGTAATCACTTGAAGAATGTTGTGCATTCTTTTCATTACATTTTCGTTGAGGCCAGTGATTTCTGATAACAACGAAAGCATTTTCGAAGAATTTCCGGGCAACATTGCCGGTATTCGTCGTTCCGCTGCCTTGTTTCACCACGTCAACTGTCAGTGATAACACTGATTTCAGTTCTCTTTGAATTCTTGATTTACTTAATTTCTTTATGGCCTTATCTTCAGGAGTCCTTGCTTGTCCTTTTTTTAATTCCAAATTATATGCGATGTGAAGGAAATATTCTAACGATCGGATCCGAGCGTGTAGAGTGGACATGCCGAAGTCGTAGTAGTTATCGTGACATTTTAGATTTCGAACGTATGAAAGATCATTTATATATTTCGGTCCTACACCGCAGATATTGCAACATGAAGAGGATTTCTGATTAGTGAGCACGTTACAAACCTTACCGTCTATCATCGTGCATTTTAGTCGAAAACAGATTATTATTTCTATATCATTGAACTGAAGCTGATACATATCTATCTACAAACCTTACTTATCATCGTGCATTTTAGTCGAAAACAGATTATTATTTCTATATCATTGAACTGAAGCTGATACTCTTGAACTTTTTTTAGTAATTCCGAATACTGATGATAGGAATTCTTTATTAAATCATCAGTTTCATTCGTGAATTCGAACACTATTGGTCTGCAATAAAAGATTGATGATGGTGTCTTGTTTTCCTATATAACAGAACTGTCACTGGTTACTAACTGTAACGGGGCAAACGTAATCAGAAATATCGACTTATCTGAGTGCCTGTCATTCGGTAATACTTCTTTTGCGTTAGAATCCTTTTCATCAAAAGTAGTGAAGGATTTTGCAGACGAATGAACAGACCATTGTTGACGAGTTGTTTTGCTATATAACTTCAGAAATAAAAGCGTGCTAACATCGTTGTTAGCACGTTATGAATACGGATCATAAATTTTTTCATCGCAGTCGCCGCCGAAATGTTTACGTAAACATTTCGACAGGTCCGCAAAGGAATGTGCCCTTTCCCCTTCCCGTACCTTTCCCGCGTCCCGCACTCCCCTCGGAGTTCCCGGATTGGAACCCTCCTTGTATATCTACTGCAATAATATTTGAATTTAATTAATATTGATTAGGGCTACCATTAAATATTAGACGCATCGAGCGGTGAGCGTATTGTGATACAGTACGTCGAATGATATGAATACAGGTAAGTATCAAAACGTCCCAAACGGTGTACGTTTATAATAATGTATATTGGTATGAGGATAGTTATAAATTATTAAAATTATTCAATGCACAACACACACACAGTTTATAGACTCATATGATTAAATCAATATGATAAGGTATAATTGCCATTAAGAGCTGACACAAGTAAAACGTATGTAAATTTAATTTGATAAAATACAATATAAATATAAACGTTTCAACCCTATATCTGGGTCCTTATCAATATAGATAAAAATATTAATATATTAATCGCAAAATTAAGATGTTGCACCAAATGACAATTCTTGTTCATCTAAATGTAAGTTCAACTGTAAAAAAATTTTTTTTTATTATGCCAATATTATATATGTTTTTTGTTTTTTAAATAATTTTATATACTATGGCATTGATAATGACCCGATAGGAATCGAAACATTTGCCTTTATTGTTTATTTATCTCATATGTTATTTCGTTTGTAACGATGCACCCTGCAATGCATCGTTCCGACGATACCAGCCGCCCAGAGCGTTAAATATCTCGCGATATTAGAAATTTCCGCCGTCGACAGTAGTAATCGCCGCTCCAATCAAACGCGTCCGAAGATCGCCGAACGATCTGTGCTTCGCGCTCACCGCCGCTACGACGAACACGACCGAATATCGCCGATCGGCAATCCCCTCCGCAAGAATTACCGACCGCCGAGCGATATCGGAAAGAGCCGTAATAATACGAGCGGGAGCAATAATTAGTATAAAACGTATAATTATTGCTCCGGGAGCTCTCTTCTATCCTAACCGCCGCACAGTGGATCAAAACGTCGAAATCAGTGGACATCAACTAAAAAATAAAGTCATGACTTTTTTATTCATATCATGAAAAATATACTGCAAAATGTTCAAACCAAAGTCTTTTGACGTTTAATATATATATTTGTTGATGGTTCCTTCATAATCATTACTCAAACATTAACAATGTCGTAATTCCAAAATTCGTGATAAAATATTGCTTCTGTTTGACTTGAAATTACACAACGAAGTTCTTATTTGTGACTTGTCTAATTATGCACATTAAATCTGACATATTTAATAGTTGTTTTGCGTATATATTTATAAGATTTCACCTATATATATTATTTCTATACTTATCCTATTCAAACATAGAGAAATGTTTGATAATCATAACTTCATCGAAGTGTATAAAAAATTGCCCGCATTTGCCCGCAAAATCCAAACATGGATATCATTTAGTGACATTTTTACTTTAAGTATCTGAAAAAATTGAGTGCCCGTAGGTGCCCGTTTACTAAATATATCTCTTTATATTTTTGATGCGATAATGTACATAGCATTAATAAATGCTCACAGCAGTCATCCATTTTTAATTGAAAATTATTTGGAATGTATTCAGCTTTTCATCACTTATTATTATTGTTTAATGCATTGCGGTCTAATTTAACTTATTATTATTATTATTTAAATAACACAATTAAAGCAAATTTTTATAATTTCGATTCGCATCATATCATTTCCTATTTAAATTATTACAAAGTATTCTATATATA
>NW_017275104.1:25963-26395 GCF_001594065.2 Cyphomyrmex costatus
GAGGTCCTGCCTGTTAATCCGTTCCCAGCTGACGTCTCTCTCCGAGGCGTCTGCAATAATCGTGCGATAATTCACAGAAGAATGGCGACATTACAGTAACAAATATGAAATAATACGACCTGCGTGTAACGCGCTTTCCGTGATTCCAGTCGAATTCCTCCGACAGCAATGTTTCCCTCGCAGCTGGCGACGTCTTCTTTCTTCTCGTGATAGGTGAGGCGGTCAAACACAGAGAGACAAAATAGCCACCGGCTTTGATCGTGCTTAATAATGAAATCCGAGCTCAGGATCGTCTTAACGTTAGCTAAAACTTAACTAAATAGCGACACCGAGAAGAAAAAAAAAAAATAATACAACAATCGCACTAATAGAATATCAATTAAATAATACAATAATCGCAAAAAAGAAATAAAATTAAATAATAATGTCGCA
>NW_017275105.1:0-662 GCF_001594065.2 Cyphomyrmex costatus
ACATGAAAAGAAACACGGTAGAACAAATAAAATATATCTGAAGAAAATAATGTATATAATTATAATCTAATATATATGTATACTTTTTATTGCCCTTTAAATAAAATTATTTTAGTTAGATCTTTTCTGACATATGTTAAATGGGATTTGCGCGTAAATTCTTTTCCAAAGTAATATAATTTTACTTTTAAATATAATTCTATGATTGTTTTAATTATATCATACTTATGATTTTCCAATATGTCGTTGTCCAATACATGCTCATTAAAATTTTTAAAAATACTATTTAATTTTAAATTTCGCATCACATTTACTGTCATTTTCTGTAATACATTTTTAGTTTGTAATTTATTATCTATCCTGTAAATATTAAAAACCTTTTCCGCTACAGTCGTTATAAAATAGGTATCTTGTCTCGGATAACTTAAATTGCCAAGACTTTTAGTCTTAATAAAAATTGAATTAGCCTCTTTCGACTCATTTACGAGTTGGATGCATGTCTCACAAGTGATTTTTTTAAGCATGCGCATTTCAATAAAACCTGAGATGTATAATACAGAGTTGTGTAATGTTGAATTTATTAATTGAAGTGGGATATCGTCAACCATTATATCTTCAATATCTTCTTCATCAAGTTCCTTGGGGCTCTTCTTGATTTTTTT
>NW_017275106.1:0-2621 GCF_001594065.2 Cyphomyrmex costatus
GCATGGTGATTTCACTACTAGGTCAACAATCACGTCAGATAGTTGCGTTAAATCGAGAAAATCTTGCGTACGGAAAGACAAAAGAAACAAAAAGTAAATAATAAATTGAGATAACCAGATAAATATTTTGGCTCATTGAATTAATCAGATAAGTTTCAAAATCTCTATTAATGTACAAAATATATTCAAGCTAGTGATACATATACACAAGTATCGTGCGCATTCGCATACATTTTGATACATCTGCACAATGTATACTAGCACTTACAGATTACTCGAGTAAAGAGAACGAAACGAAATGATCCATCTTCGTCGGGTTCCGTAATACAAAATAATAATACGTTCTATACAAAGTGTTGACAAAAATGCATTCAGCATTTATATAGAGATAGTACACAAATATTGAGGGAAAAGCTTAATAAACATAGATAAAAAATTGAACCTTTTCTGTGATATAAATAATTTTGTATGTTAGTATTATGTTTGACTAGTTGACTCTTACGATGTCGCATACGATGTAAAAAGGAAGAAATTAAGAATAGCACCTGATAGCCTATTTAGGAAAATTACAGATCCAATAAGGTAATCTCTTGTATTGTCCATCCAATACAATTGTTGATGTCAATTTACTGATTCCTAGTAAAATATTAACGTATAAAATTTATATCTGAAAAACAATTAAATTTTTATCAATAAGACTTTCTTACTTAGTATAGTATCTAGGTACTATCTTACCGTATAAATCCTGAATACTTTTTTGTAAACAGCCTGTATATTTATATAAAATTATTCTGCAGAGAGAGAGAGTGAATTGATCACCCACACCTTTCCGTTCGCATATTTTTAACATTGAGTAACCAGCTTGTAATAGCTTGTATAATCTTAACCAACTCATTTCAGCTTTCCTCAAGCGTCCCTGTGTGTGAGACAACAAGTAACTTTTGTTCACCATGAAAGCATTCAATATTCTGAACGCCTTTTGTACTGACAGTACATCAGTTTTCAATCCTAATAACCAACGCGCCATGCACTTCAAACCTTCCAATCTGCATCGTGTCTCTTCGGATAATTGATCTTCTCTGCACCAATCTCCGTCAATAATTTTGGAATTTTGCTCACTATTTTCCTTCACTAGTAATTCTTAAAACCTAGTAAAATATTAACGTACAAAATTGTTTATATATGAAAACAATTAAATTTTTATCTATAAGACTTTCTTACTTAGTATAGTATGTAGGTACTATCTTACCATATAAATCCTGAATACTTTTTTGTAAACAGCCTGTATATTTATATAAAATTATTCTGCAGAGAAAGTGAATTGATCACCCACACCTTTCCGTTCGCATATTTTTAACATTCAGTAACCAGCTTGTAATAGCTTGTATAATCTTAACCAACTCATTTCAGCTTTCCTCAAGTGTCTCTGTGAGACAACAAGTAACCTTTGTTCACCATGAAAGCATACAACGTTCTGAACGTCTTTTGTACTGACAGTACGTCAGTTTTCAATCCTAATAACCATGCACTTCGAACCTTCCAATCTGCATCGTGTCTCTTCGGGTAGTTGATCCTCTCTGCACAATCTCCGTCAATAAATTCAGAATTTTGCTCACTATTTTCCTTCACTAGTAATTAAATATCTGCATAAGTAAAGATCATATCGTGTACAAGAAGGCATTATAAACTAGAAAACTGCTGTAATTTAATACTTTCTTACTTATTGTTAGTATAGTATGTAGGTACTATCTTACCATATAAATCCTGAATACTTTTTTGTAAACAGCCTGTATATTTATATGTTCTGCAGTGAATTGATCACCCTTCCGTTCGCATATTTTTAACATTGAGTAACCAGCTTGTAATCTTAACCAACTCATTTCAGCTTTCCTCAAGTATCCCTGAGACAAGTAACCTTTGTTCACAATGAAAGCATTCAACATTCTAAACGTCTTGTGTACTGACAGTACGTCAGTTTTCAATCCTAAAACCAACGCGCTATGCACTTCAAACCTTCGAATCTGCATCGTGTCTCTTCGGGTAATTGATTCTTTCTGCACCAATCTCCGTCAATAATTTCGGAATTTTGCTCACTATTTTCCTTCACTAGTAATTAAATATCTGCATAAGTAAAGATCATATTATGTACAAGAAAGCATTATAAAATACAGCACTACAATTCAAACAAATTAACTTTAATATTCTACCTTTTTATCCAACGTCCTTTCTTTGACAAATTCGAGCAAATCCTCACTGTCTGACACAACTTTAAAGTCTCGTCTGGCAGTCGTCACGATAGCCACAACGACTTCATAGTGAATATCTGTGATATCCTTTCTCAATTCAGGATAATTTAGCAAAAAATGCATTGAATACTGCACACACTTAATACGAATGGACACGCTAATATCGTTAAATCGTCCCAAAAACGCTCTCCATAACTATGTATGCTGTACAGCTAATTGTGAGCACTTTTAAGAAAATATTCTTGCTAGCAACGCCACAGCTCCCAATCATTTATTCTAAGAGGAAGATTTTAATTTACACTCTAGTTGCGACAGGACGGACGCAAGATACTCGGACAAATGTGATTCAATTCATAAATTAGATAGTGATTCTCC
>NW_017275107.1:0-1157 GCF_001594065.2 Cyphomyrmex costatus
GTGCCGCTGGTACGCGTACGACGACGCCGATGACGCATCCTCCGTCTTCTTCAGCACGCACTCTAAGTCGGCGTACACGATAAACGGCACCCGCTCCTTCCTGCAGTGCTTGCTGAACTCGAGCCACCTTTGCTCCACGCACGGCAGGCGGATGGCGCACGTGTTGTGCTTTTGGCAATCCTCGCTGTGTCTCTCCAGTTTCTCGTTTGAGGAGAAGTAGTGGAGGCATCTGCAAACGACAAACACTTATTGGTACAACATTCTTTTTTTTTTGGCTTACTATTGTATTTTACTTATCGCACTTACCGGTCGCAGAAGTATATCTTATTCTTCTTTTTGGTAACTTGCGACCTCACGAGGCGGGAGATATCTTTGATCCACACGAATTGGCCGTCGCCGTCTTGCACGTACAATAAATTGACGTGTCTGTCCCTCTTGCAGTCGGTGAGCCGCAGAGGGAGGACGTCCCCGTCCTCGATGCCGTACACGTTTATTGAGATATCGTTTGACCGCTCGAATTTCGCAACGTCCTTGAGCGTTACCGGAAACTCGATATCCGCGAAGTTGAGCACTTTGGAATAATGCGGATACGATGATTCACGATCCACATGATTGTACGCAGGGTACAAAGCAGCGACCACCGGCCACGCGAAGCACGCATTGTCCATGGATCGCACGTTGATCACTGCTTCCTTCCTTTTAAATTTTTCCGGCAATGTAACGTAACACTCTGCGCGCATGGGATTGAGTTTATTCACATTGACCGTTAGGTTCAGAATACGCGAGAGCGCCCACCCGCTGTCGCGTTCCTGGTGCTCATCGAGCGACGCCAACGTGGGCTCGATAACGCGCGACGCGTACCACTCGCGCAGATCGGTGCACCGACAGAGTTCACAGTTTTTACCGTTTATCCCCATGACTGTGCGTTTGTCACCCGCGACGAACTCGCCGTTGAAGGCGGTGTTCACCTTCACGCTACCATGTGTGTCTATAGCGCCCCGCACACGCTCAACCACTACACTACTGGCGTCTTCGAGGAATTGTCGCGGCTCGATATGTCTGGAGTTTATAACGGCACCGGTTAGAACGCGATTGGCGAAAGCGGCGTCGATCTCGCGCCAAGCGAGAGATCTATCGTTCTCGCGATCACCACCACC
>NW_017275107.1:1197-18178 GCF_001594065.2 Cyphomyrmex costatus
CGAGTCGCGCGATCCTCGCCACCGCGGATTGTCTGTGACCGACGGTGAGACGCGGACGCTTGGCGCTACACCCGAGGCTCTCGATGCTCTCGTTGCACCTCTCCAACCACGCGAAACACTCGCTCAATGTAGCTACGCGACCGCAATGTTCGAGCAGTTCGCGTTCCGCACGCTCGTAGTCTTCCATTTCAGAAAAGAGAGTTATTCGGAGCACTTGCACGTTACTCGTTCGCACGTTTTGCAATATCGTTCAGCTTTTACAATGTCATACATATCCAGTACCTTGATATTATACATGTCGGCTGACCAACACTTATAGCACTGACATTCAAATTCACCACTATCCCTACCGCACTTGTCACGAAGTAGTTTCTGTATAGCAGGATTTCTTTCACGATTTACAAGGAGCATACGTATATCCCCTATCATCATCACTTCAGCTCTTGTACCGCTATACGTGTCCATTTCAATGCATCTACAATAATGATTAAGTTTCTTTGCAATATTCCGCAACAAATCATCTTCGGATGCACTGGTATTTTTCGTTTCACGATTCTTACACTCGTCTCGCAATCGCGTGTACGCGTCTCGTTGCGCGCGTAAGGACTTCCAGTTCTAAACGGGGCCTCCATTGATACTTACTCGTTTCACACCGAGATCACCGTCTATTTCACGATCGCGCAGTACCTGCACCGGCGATGTCGGTGCAAAATCGTCTTTACTCTTAGGATTTTCAAATATGTATTTAATGTTCCCTATTTGTAATTCATCATTTATTTCTCTTGCTTTGGGGTCTCGCACCCACTCCACTGGCACATTACACATGTTCTTACTGTTTTTCCATTACACTGTGCAGATCGGGCAGCACGGGAACACCAGACACATGAGTTTCCGGCAATTGGAGCACGTTTCGGCGCTGAGTACCTCGATGAAATCGGTGTCGTGCTTCCTGATCAGCAGCATTGAACCGACTTCGGCATCGGCGATGTTGACCATGCACTCGGCACACAGGGCTAGCGCTCCGCTTGTAGAGTGGTAACACTGGATCTGGCAGTGTTTAACGCGAAAAACACCCAGTGCCCGGATTTGCGCGTCCGGGATAATTTTTCGCACACGATCGGTAGTGTTCTCAAGATCGCTGACGCATCCGGTATCGACGGATAATACGCTATCGTCGGAAGACTCGACGTCCATAACGTCTTCGACGTCTTCGTCAACGTTATCCACTTGACAACGTCCATCACTTTGTCACACACTGTGTATATTCGACTTGCACATTCAGACACTATCGGAGCGCGACACTTAATGAGGCGTACCGCGCTTCCGAATAGTTTCGCTATTTATACCGTGTGCGGCTTCTTTGTCAGCGTGAACGCGTCTTCCTAGAACTACATCTCGCCACTCTTCTTAGAAATTTTATCGCGCAAGATAACGCGTAGTAATTTGATAACGTTCAGCAGCCATCGGCGCTCTTCTTAGAAATTTTATCGCGCAAGATAACGCGTAGTAATTTGATAACGTTCAGCAGCCATCGGCGCTCTTCTTAGAAATTTTATCGCGCAAGATAACGCGTAGTAATTTGATCCTTGTGCGAACCTGTCGTCCTGGACTCGCGAACGCGTTGAAACTTGATACTCGGTATCGTCTCGCATTTTGAAAACGCCCGCGCTGGAGCATGCATCACGTGATCAGTGCCATGTGATCGCTGTGCTAACCTGTCGTCGTCCGATGACGTCATCGCATGCATCGGATGCGGCCTTTTGAAAAAGTATCCTCAGGGGGGCAGCGGGGGGAACGGCGCGATGAGTCCGGCTGTCAGGGCCAGCGGCGGCCTTTTGTAACGAAATATCCCGAGGGGGACGGCGGAGGGAGGCCCGGTGGCGGCGGCCCGGTGGCGGCGGCCCCGGCGCGATAAGGCCCCAGGGCGAAGGGCCAACGGCGCGGCGGCGGTTCCCCCTCCCCTCCCCCGTACCTTCCCCGCGCACCTCACCCCCCCTCGGAGCTCCCGGTCATGAATCCTCCTAGACTATCTACTAACTGGTGCACAGAGTGCAATAAGTTGAAGTGAAACAGATATACGTTTGTTTCATTTCAACTTATTGCACTGTATGTACCAGTTCAGACAGTGCAGGCAAAAAGAACAGGCCTAATATAAAGGCAGGAGCATGCTAAAATTATATAAGGTATTGTACTGCGCATGATATGGTACGGCCAATTAAAAATCGATCCTAATTGTTAAATTAGCTAGCGATAGCCAATGAGTGCCGCTTTTTCTTTTAAGTATATCCCGCCATTAATTGTCGCTAGTTAACGATAAAGACAATTATCGATAAGACATTTACAGAATCCCGGCTCTGATTCGTTATGATGCTTCAGCACTGAATCATGGAATTTTGGCCCATACGACCCATACTGGACTAATCCTACATTCTACATTAGTCTCATCATAGTGTCGCAAGCGTATCACTATAAGCGATATCTTGACGTTGAATAGACCGTAACAATTGCGATACTGCGATATGCGATTAATGTAGAATCACAGCTTAAAGGTATCTTCATATTATCTGCGTTTGGCAATGCAACTTTGAAGCGTCGGAGTGCTCTTTATTTCTACAGTGTACGTGACATATATGCTATATAGTATAAGAGCACTCCGACGCCTCAGATTTGCAATTACCGAACGCAGCTATTTATGGACGGGGCCAAAATTTCATGATTCCATCACTGCTTGAGCGCCATAGCGAACGACTGCCGAACATGTCCGTGCGTGTCCGATTTCTTTCGTAGAGCCATAGCGCGATTGTTTCAACAGTTTTTACCACTCGTAGTCGGAGTGAATAGACAACAGTGAGTCTGCTTAACGCAGCCAATCAGTCGCATGCGAAATCATCCACAAATTGTTGGTAAGCTATTATTGTCAATGTAAGATTGAATTTTTCGACTTTACATTCCTGATCATGATCTACGACAATTAACTCGTAAGAACTCGCGCGTAAAACTCGAACTAAAAAACCTAAATTAACAAAAACGAATGTTCATCCATTCTTGGATTTCGCGACGCTGCATCGACGCTCAATAATTGTAGGTGGAAATAACAGTTTTTTTTCACATCTAAAAAGTCACGTGAGTGCTTACAGGTTAAACTGCGTGCCACGATTTTGTTTATCTTTTAGCATTCAGATTATCGAGTCGTGAGCACTGAAATATTCAATGGTTGCAAGCCGAGCCTATGTACACATTCAAAAATTTGATGTGAATCTATATTCATTTAAATGTAGATACATACATCTACACTCAGTCCATTCTTTATTTTTTGGATTCACATCACAAAATTTTTAATATGGACGTAAGCTCCGCTTGCGGCTCGATGTTTTGTTCAATAATCTAAGGTTGTTTCGGATCAGTACAATAAGACGTTCGAAACGCTTCGCTCTCGGTTACGTCATGCGTGACGCACACAGGTGTGGGCCAATGATGCGCGGCGCCTCAGCGAGGGGCAGCCAACCAAAATACAAATATCCAACAGAAAACGAATATTCGTGGTGCTTCCAGATTGTTCCTTTTGTGATGTAATTTCCGAAAAAAAATTGATCCCAGCAATTGTAAGAATAATCTGGAAGTACGCGAACATAAAAATGCGAAACGGTGACGGTCCGGGCTTTTTTTCCTTCGAGCTGTTGGCGAGTAGACAGTGTTGTTGTGCTGAAAAGAAAGGCGATTAGAATTCGGTGTGCTTATCCTCCGATAATTGTAAAATTCAGTTGTGCTAGTGTGTATTTGTTGGCGCAGTGAATCTAATAAAGTTAATGGTATGTTTGTGAAAGTGAATACGTGCGTGTCTTAATTTTTTGTCCTCATCTATTCCGCTTCGCTACATTTTTGGTCCTTCGAGCCGGATAACGGTAAATCGGCAATCTCTGAGTAAATTCGCTCATAGTGCAGTTCAGAACATTCCTTTGCGTGAATCTGAAAAAAGGATGGAGGCAATAATTGAGGCCCAAGAAGAGATAGAACTTTACGGGCGCATCGCGCGCGCACATGAGAACCTGAGAAAGTCAGGTGCCGCAAAACTGACGAAGGCTCTTGTATCCACCACGCTCAAGCTCCTCGATAACAAATGGCAGAAATTCGAAGCGCAGCACGAGCGTCTACGGGAGAATCATCTCGACGACCTGAAAAAACACGAGTATTATCTGAAGGACTTTATAGGACAGGCAGAAGAAGTATACATTCATCAGAAGGCCGTGCTGATCGAACTCGAGAATTCGATGAGTAGTGAAACAACCAAGGCGGAGACAAAGGTGAATGTGGAAGCGGCTGCGTCTCCCAGCACCACACTGCCACGTCTCCAAATCCCGCAATTCTCAGGCAAGTACGAGGATTGCCCAGCTTTTCGGGACCTCTTCTCATCATTGTTCGTGAAGGTTTCATCGATTTCCGACGTCACGAAGATGCATTATTTGAAGACGAGCCTGAAGGGAGACGCGGAATTACTGAATTACTTATAAAAAACTTGCCTACTACAGAAAACAACTTCTCGCTTGTTTGGCAAACTCTCACCAATCACTACGAGAATACGAGACTGCTCGTTCGATCCTTCTACGCAAATCTCTTGGCCTTGCCCAAACTGAAATCGGAGTCAGCAGCTGATCTGCGTAAGCTCTTTCATTGCGCCAGAAATATAGCAGGAGCCCTCGTCAATGTTGGACGACCCATAACGAACGGAGAGGACCTATATGTGTGCTGGATCACAGACTTGCTGGATACACGAACTCGGGCCCGATGGGAAGAGCACATTGGTGGTAAGACACTGCCACCGTCGTTCACGGAGCTGCAGGAATTCTTGGAGCGAAGGCTGCGGACGCTAGAAGCCGTATCCGGTAGTAAGGTCGATGCAAATCCAGGGAAGGCGAGTGGCTCAAAGGTCGTTCGCGCACATCATGCGCAACCAGAAAGAGAGCGCTGTGCTTTGTGTCGCAAGGATCACTGCTTGATGATGTGCGAGGCCTTTAAGAAGAAAACCTGTGCAGAACGGAAGCAGTTCGTTGACAGCGCAAAGCTATGCTTGAATTGTTTTGGGAAGCACAAAGTGAGTGAGTGCGTTACCAAACGCTCATGTACGGTGTGCGGGGAACGACACCACACCACTTTACACGATGCCTGGCGCTTTCCAGCCGAGAAGTCTTTTCCTGCATCTGATCAAGGCCATTCGGGGAGCGAGGTAGCCTAAACGACGCACATGAGTCACCAGACCGCGAGGGGACAGACCGCCGTCCTCGCGACGGCGCGCGTGAATGTCGTGGATCGATCGGGAGAGTTCCATTCGGCTCGCGCTCTCATCGACCAAGGGGCCGAGGGGTCCATCATCTCCGAGGCGTTGGTGCAAAAGCTTCGACTCCCTCGACAGCGTACATCCATCGCAGTATTTGACGTTGGAGGACAGCAGACAGCGGTCGCGCGCGGACAAGTATCGCTGTCGATTTCTTCGCTCAACAAGCAACACAGTGTGAAGGTCTCAGCAATTGTTATGCCACGTCTTACACTCTACGCGGGCGTGTCAAGCACTTTAGTTAGAGACTGGCCGCATCTTCGAGGACTCGAATTGGCCGACCAGGAGTTTTGCGCATCGGATAGCATCAACATCCTCTTAGGTGCTGATGTTCTCGCGGAAATAATTGGTCCCGGTATCAGGAAGGGAGGACCTCACGAACCTATAGCTCAGCAGACAGACCTAGGATGGATCGTGTCAGGAACGGTGGCCGGCGAGGTGTCGTCTCATTTGTCAGTTCGGATGCATCAATGCACTTTGAGCGATCCACTGTCGACCATAATGCGAAAATTTTGGGAACAAGAGGAGATAAACGTGACTTCGACACCATTGAGCTCGGAAGAACAGCAGTGTGAAGAACTGTTCACTCACACACACACACACACACACACACGTGCCTTAGACGGGAGGTATACGGTTCGCTTACCTGTCAAAGCGCCATTACCAAACTTGTCTGCGACAAGAGAGGCGGCAGTTCGCATGTTGCAACGCATGGAGAATCGTTTTGAAAAGGATTCTTCATTTCATGGGTTGTACACGAGCTTCATGCAGCAATATGAAGAATTGCAACACATGACTCGCATGGGTCACACAGACAACATGCAAAAAGTATGTTATCTACCACATCATGGAGTGCTGAAGGAGTCAAGCGCCACGACGAAACTACGAGTGGTCTTCAACGGCTCATACACCACAGGGAACGGAAGGTCCTTGAATGCTCACTTGCTGGTGGGCCCCAATCTGTTGCCGCAGCTTGCCGATGTGTTGCTTCGGTGGCGCTGGCATAAATACGTCTTCGTGGCCGACATCGAAAAGATGTATCGGCAAATCCTGGTGCACCCTGACGACCGGGATCTCCAGCGAGTGTTGTGGAGGCCTGAGAGAAACGCAGCGATTGAAGAGTACCAGTTGAACACAGTCACGTATGGATTGGCGTGTGCGCCCTATCTAGCCATGCGTGCCTTGCGTCAACTCGCCGAGGATGAGGCTCTTCAGTTTCCCAGAGGCGCCGCTACATTGAAGCAGGACGTGTACGTCGACGACATTCTGTCTGGAGCACCAACTACGACAGATGCTTTAGAGATCTAGAAACAACTGCTGGGGATGTGCACGACGGGCGGTTTTCCTTTGAAAAAATGGGCCGCCAATGATGAATCGCTACTTCTCAACATCTAGGAAAATGACCGCGCTCAACCTGATCCTCGAGGCTGGCAAAACAGCGAAGGTCATTCGGCCCTGGGACTGCTATGGCATCCTGCCAGTGACTGCTTCGTATTCTCTAACCAGCCACTGGAACGGAAGATTGTCATAAAGCGTTTGATCGTCTCCCAGGCTGCGCAGCTGTTCGACCCATTAGGGTGGTTGTCTCCGGTGATAGTGCGAGCGAAAATATTTATCCAGCACACTTGGTTACAGAGACTTGACTGGGACACTCCGGTGAACGAGCTAGACCAAGAGAGATGACAAACTTTCCTTGATGAGCTTCCGCAGGTAAAGGACATCAAGGTGCCGCACTGGTTAGCGAGTTCCAGCGTCGAGGAAACCATGGAGCTGCATGGCTTCGCAGATGCATCTGAACAGGCGTACGGCGCAGTAGTGTACTTACGAACGTGGAGAGTGAATGATTGGCATGTGAGATTGGTGATCGCCAAGACTAGGGTAGCACCCTTGAAGCAAGTGTCCCTACCTCGATTGGAGTTGTGCGCAGCCACTCTCCTCACGCACCTGATGGTACACACATGCGGCGTCCTAGGCATTTCGGACAAGCCTACGCACATGTGGACAGATTCCATGGTCACCTTGGGATGGATTAAAGGTCATTCCTCGAGATGGAAGACTTACGTGGCCAACCGAGTGTCGGAGATACAAACGGCCCTTCCAAACGCTCAGTGGCACCACGTGTCAGGACAGAACAATCCAGCGGATTGTGCATCGCGCGGAATGTCGCCAAACAACCTAGCACAGCATACCTTATGGTGGCAGGGGCCCTCATGGTTCTCGGGTGATATGACTAGATGGACAGAAGCGCCGGTGATAGAGCAGGATCTACCAGAGCAGAGAAGCAAAGTTCATGCTGTAACGATTCCTCCGACAAAAGAAGAGGCAGAGCTTTTGGCAAGATACTCTTCTCTACGCAGATTGTTGAGAATCTCAGCGTGGTGTCTCCGGTGGCGGCATGGACAGCGTGGCGACCACGGCAAGGTGTCAAGAAAACCGGAGATACTGTCAGCAGAGGAAGTGGACCTGGCACTCATGGCTTGGATCCGAACAGTGCAGGAAGCCACCTACAAGGAAGAAATTTAAGCAGTACGGAAGGACAAACCCCTAAATAATAAGAGCGCACTTGTCAAATTGAATCCCTTCATGGATCCGCAGAGGGTCCTACGAGTTGGAGGTCGCATCAAGCATTCACTGTTGGCATTCGACGAGAAACATCCTATCCTTCTGCCGAAGGACTCAACACTGACACGACTCCTGGTTGACTCCTGTCATTCAAGGACGCTGCACGGGGGCGTGCAGCAAACGCTTGCTCTGCTCAGACAGAGATTCTGGGTACCTGGCGGACGAACTCTGATGAAAGGTCACATTCATCGGTGTCGACGATGCATACGATGGCGGGCGGCTACGCCTCAACAAATCATGGCCGATCTTCCGGAACCTCGTGTCACGCCATCACGCCCATTTCAACACACAGGGGTGCATTACGCGGGTCCTGTGATGCTACGGACCTCTCGTGGTCGAGGTCACAAGGCACACAAGGCCTATATCGCGGTCTTCGTGTGTCTTAGCACCAAGGCCGTTCATCTGGAGATTGTTTCAGACTACACAACGGAAGCCTTCTTGGCCGCTCTGCGTCAATTCATCTCTCGACGAGGAGTGTGCCAGGTGATCTACTCTGACTGCGGTACTAAATTCGTGGGCGCTGACGCCACTCTTCGTAGCATGTTTCAGGCAAGCAGTATGGAGGCGCGACGGGTCAGTCAGGTCATGGCAGAGGAACGCATACAGTGACGGTTCAACCCACCTGCAGCGCCGCACTTTGGAGGACTGTGGGAGGCTGCGGTTAAATCACTCAAGCACCATCTCAGACGAGTGATTGGAGACACAACACTTACATTTGAGGAAATGGCAACATTCTTAGCTCAGGTGGAGGCATGTCTCAATTCACGACCACTCTGCCCAATGATCGACGATCCTGAGGACCTTGCAGCATTGACGCCAGAACACTTCCTTGTAGGATCAGCACTCCTGACGGTTCCTGAGCCTGCACCAGCAGACGCGCTTACAAATCTGTCAAGATGGCAAGTCATTCAGAAAATGCGGAGCCATTTCTGGGACCGGTGGGCTAAGGAGTATGTACCTGGCTTAGCTTCAAGATCCAAGTGGCACAAGGTCAACGCGAAGCCAAAAGTCGGACAGATGTGCCTTCTAAGGAGCGAGACCACACCACCCACTAAATGGCCACTTGCGCGGATTACAGCTCTTCACCCGGGGCAGGACGGACACGTGCGAGTCGTCACAGTCAAAACAGCCACATCGGAACTAACGAGGCCTTTGGTGAAGCTAGTTCTGTTTCCGGATGACCAATCTGAGCCTGCGCAAGATAAGTTAGCTTCCACAAGTTAATGGTTTCTCGCTCGCGAAAAGCGTCGATATCAAACAGAAAAAAAATTATTAATTACACAGCCCCACAAAATTAAGGGTGGGTCTTGACGAGTAAACCAGACTAGTTAATTCTTATAGATTTTTCGATGCTGAAACCGAATCCGACCTCCAAATTTGTCCATCACGTCAGGATTTTGCGTAATTTAACGTTAAATGTGCCAAAAAAGGCATTTTTGGCAATATTTGCCATTAATTTGTAACGACCTAACTTTCGACGGCACGGATCTAGCTCGTCGGTTTCTCTGGCCAGGGTTTCGAAAGAGGTTCGTGCGGAGGGAAAATGCAGTAATAAATCTCCGACAATGTGTGTTTCGATTTTAGAGAAAATGCCTGTATTTGTCGTTTGTATGGTACATATAAATGTGTGTGCTTATTGTGTATATAATATGTTTATATGTCGATGTAACTGTATTTAGTCGATATGTGTATAATTAAGGCGTATGTGTGGTTCGGTATTTATAACTCTATAATACGCGCGCTGTGTGTTCGGAGCGTGTCGAGTTTCGCTGGTGTCGAAAGATGAGTATGTCGGATGAGGCGTGTTTGTGTATGTGCGTCAGCTGTTCGTTGCTATGTGTGCGGCGATGGTCGCAGGTGACTTCGGTACGACTGCGTGTGTGAATGTGAGTGTGTGTGTAAGTGTGTGTGCACGGGCGCGGCTGTCTCGTCGCGCGAGAAGTTTTTTTTCTATTGTGTATTCGTCTCGCACGTGATGTCGAATACACGTGCTACGGTTTTTGGCACGCGGTTTCACGTAACGCGGGTCTTTTTCGCGGATCGCCTAAGACAGCGGCCGACGACCGAGAACTCTCGGTGGAGGCGGAGAACTCTCCACCCCTGTTCTACGTGTCGGCCGGTCGTGGATACGTCCTTTTTTTGAAGAGCGGCGGCCCTTGGCCGACGGTCGAGAACGCTCGACAGAGGCGGAGTACTCTCCACCCCGGACGTCGGTGTGACCGCTGGCGCACTGGCAACTGTCGAGAACGCTCGACGGAGGTGGAGTACTCTCCACCCCGGTTTTCTTGTTGCTCAGTGTGCGAGGATATCCCCGGAACTACCGAGAACTCTCGGCGGAGCCTGAGTACGCTCAAGCCCGGTTTTCTTGTTCGTCGGATTCTCCGTGTTTTAGCGGGGCTGGTGATCGGAGCAGGAGTCGGCAGGAATAGCGCGATTTTCTCGCAAACGTGACATTTTATGTCACGACAGATATCGCGTTCGTATCAACTCGGCGTGTTTCGTTGTCTCCCGCCGATAGCTACTGCGAGATAGCTATCGGTGGGAGACATTTTCGTCCGAACGCGGCCGAACATGTTCGGCGCGTTTCGGTATCTCGCGCCGGTTGCTGCTGCCGGTGCCTGTGAATTATGCTTTGAATATTATCGGGCGCTATGCGCCCTCATCGCTGCATCGCTTAGCGGTGCAGCGGCGTCCGGCTGGTTGGTATTAGCCGGGAACGATGCATGAGAGGGGTGCATCGTTACAAATTTGTGGTAAAAATAATTTTTTTTCGAAAGTTTTTCAACGGCATTCAAAAGCATAAGGAATGAGTTTTCAAATGCGCTTTTGAAATTGTCTCTACGATTTTTTTTGGTGGAGTTATGAGGAAACAAAGTTGCGCTTGCACGTACTGCTCTATAGGCTGATCTAAGTCAGCCGCGCCTGACAAGTTCGATTGTTATCGATATGTATTTCATATAGTAAGTGAGTGATATAGCCGAAGTTATATTTCTGTGTATTTTAGCGTTAATGGGTTCATACAGGAAGTATACACAAGCAGTTATGTAGTTACCGTTACAGCCAGTAGGTGAAGACATGACTGTTACAGCGCTGGCCCGTCTCCCGTTCAAGAAATGGATTTCTGTGGTATATGTAAGGCGGCGTAGTGAATGCCATTACCGCATGAGATATTTGGATACAGAAGCATTTATGCGTATATGTCTGACGGGTTTCATCGTTACTGTAGCATAAAATAAATTGCTGATTTAACATAAAGATGTCTGCGAGATATTCATGTAAAAATAGCCCGGATAATTTTTGCTACATGTGCGGAAATTTTGAAGTTCTAAAATATAGGAGACCTTTGACTGACAAAAGGAAAATATGTTATTGCAAGTGTTTCGGAATAACTATAAGTAATCAAGATAAAACTTGGGTTCCGCACATACTGTGCAATTCTTGTGATATATCTTTGATTCGTTGAAATAATGGTGATAAAAACGCTGTACATTTTAGTGCGCCAATGATGTGGAGAATGCCCACTAATCACCTAACAGATTGCTATTTCTGTTTATGTTCTGTACAAGGTTTCAATGCTAAAAATAAGAAAAATATAATGTACCCGAATGTTTCAACAGTTACTCGACCTGTAATGCACATATTGAATGATATTGATGACCGAACACATTTAGAAAATTTCGTCATAGAAAATGAAACTGCAAATTCCGATTCTGAGGCGAATGCTTCGACATCCTCTAAGCAGCCTGCAGTTGATTTTGATTATTATGAAGCGCCCAATTCGACATCCATTAAAAATACCAAGCAGACTATACATTTCAATCGTGAGGGATTGAATGATTTCGTGCGGGATTTATATCTCTCAAAAGACTTGTCAGAAATATTAGCTTCGAGGTTAAAAGAAAGAAATATGTTGAATTCTGATGTAAATATTACCTTCTATAGAAATAGAGAACAAGAATTTTTAAAATACTTCTCTAATCATGAGTCGCTTGTATTTTACTGTAATGTGGAAGGATTGGTTAATGAATTAGGGAGTACTTATTGCTCAGATAACTTTAGACTTTTTATAGATTCATCAAACAGAAGTTTGAAAGCAGTATTATTGCACAACGGTAACACTTTGGCATGTATACCAACCGCGCATTCGGTGACCTTAAAAGAAAAGTACGAAAATTTGGAAGTACTTTTACAAAAAATTAAATACTCGGAACATAATTGGCTTATTTGTGGAGATTTAAAAATTATATCAATGTTGTTAGGACAACAGTCAGGGTTCACAAAATTTCCTTGTTTTTTGTGCGAGTGGGATAGCCGTGCTCGAGATCAACATTACACAGAGAAGAAGTGGCCACCAAGAGCAACCTTGACACCAAATGTTAAAAATGTAATAAAAGAAAATTTAATTGATCCGAAAAAAGTCATATTACCTCCATTACATATAAAGCTTGGAATAATGAAGCAGTTTGTAACAGCTCTGAATAAAGAGGGGGAATGCTTTCAATATATTTGTATAAAATTCCAGAACTTATCAAACGCCAAATTAAAAGCGGGTGTCTTTAATGGACCTCAAATTCGATCATTAATGAAAGACGAAAAGTTTGTTACTTCAATGAATGAGAGAAAGGCATGGCTTAGCTTTAAAAACGTCGTTGAAAAGTTTTTGGGTAACAGAAAAGATGCTCAGTACAAAGAAATTGTTCACGATATGCTTATAAACTTTAAGAATTTATAGTGTTTAATGAGCGTTAAATTGCATTTCTTGCATGATCATTTAGATTTCTTCCCTGATAATCTTGGAGATTTCAGTGAAGAACAAGGCGAACTATTTCACCAAGATTTGAAAGAAATGGAGAGACGGTATCAGGGCAGGTGGGATGAACATATGATGGCTGACTACTGTTGGGCATTAAAAAGAGATATGTCCGATGACCTATCTTATAAAAGAAAACCAATGAGGCGGTCCTTTAAAAATAAAAAAATTCGTTATTGTAAAGAATAGTAGAAATATTTCTTTCAGATTTAATTTAGTTTATATGTTTGTTTTATATTCCTGGCGCAGGTGCCCCCATCCTAATGATGGGTACATTCTATAAAGAAGTGGTATCTTCACGTGATATAACTAAATTCATATATACCAATTTTTTTTAAATTATAGAAAAAAAACAATAAAAATATTACAAAAAGCAAAAAAAAAATATTAAAAGCAAAAAAATATAAACAATCAAAGGTTAGAAATGTTTGCAAATAAACAGATTCCTGGCGCAGGTGCCCCCATCCTAATGATGGGTAAGTCCTGTAACGAAGTGGTACCTCCACGTGGTACAGGATGGGTAACGCTAAATTCGCTTCAACCATATTTGGTAATAAATTTGGGACAAAATGTCTTTTAATCTAAATTGATTAAAAAATAAACCAGTACTCCTGAATAATATACTTTATGTGACCTTGTACGAAATAAATGCTAGTTCAGGAGGTCAAAAATAATAGAATAACCTTGGGAAATAGAATTATAATAGACCATGGAAACTTGTCCTGCGCGGTTGTGCTTGGATTAGTCTATAGAGCAGTACGTGCAATGCGCCCACAGCGCAACTTTGTTTCCTCATAATTCCACCAAAAAAAATCGTAGAGACAATTTCAAAAGCGTATTTGAAAGCTCATTCCTTATACTTTTGAATGCCGTTGAAGAACTTTCGAAAAAAAAATTATTTTTACCGCAAATTAATGGCAAATATTGCCAAAAATGCCTTTTTTGGCACATTTAACGTTAAATTACGCAAAATCCTGACGTGATGGACAAATTTGGAGGTCGGATTCGGTTTCAGCATTGAAAAATCTATAAGAATCAACTAGTCTGGTTCACTCGTCAAGACCCACCCTTAATTTTGTGGGGCTGTGTTATAGTCCTATGTACATTGTGACCGTACTTTTAAGTGTCGGCACAACTTCGTCGCGTTCTCCTAAATAAGTCTAAGGATGCGAAAGCTCTTATTTCAGATGAACAATACTTATTGGAGCAATAGTGCGGTCCGTTAATAATTCTCGCGTGATTCGAGATTTTACACAAGTTAACGAGTTATCTCGCTCAGCCAGGATCTTAGTCGCTATCAAAAATTCGTTTGGCGCCAGGCACGAGAAAGCGTGCCACTCTTCGCACAAATATCAGATAAATTGCTCGGACAAAGAAATTATAGATTACGCGGATTCTCGCGACGGAACTAAACAACTAGCTCAGCCAACGGAATTGGCAGAGGGGAGTGGTTCGCGGTAAGCGGGAAAATTGTCGGAGAACGATAGAGAGGCTGAAATAAATGCACAATAAGTAATGATAACAAATAGAGAAGTCGATATATTTGTTCGAGACTGTACAAAAGTGTTCGAAAGAAAGTATGTTATAGCGTTGACCTTCCGCGCTCTGGTATGCGGCGCAATAACAATAAACTGACTATCAGTTGGCCGTCGACGACATGGAATAAATTCGGCAATAATTCGCCGAGCAAAATTTTGGTGATCAAATCTAGATCTTATTATGTCGACAATAAATTATTTCGTGAACAAGTACATCATATGAGTTTAAATGAGACGGCAACGGTTCTTTAATGCGCAATAACGCCAGCCTCGACTTTAAAGAAATCTCAATAAGTAACAATTATACAAGTGACTTGGCGGCAACGAGGGCGAGCAACTACACTATTATACATTCTCAAATTAGAGCGTCTGAGCGGAAGGCACGTATTCACGGCAACGCTAACTCGAAACGCCTACAGGCGACCGATCCGATATCGGCAACGAAAAATCGGAGTAACGCCTAACGTGTGCTCCGCTCGAGACGCATATCACGTATCGCGATCGATGGCTTTACACAACTTATTAGATAACGCTCGCCTCACCACGTAACGATCCCTCGTCGATCCCAGGGATAGCCTCTGCCTCTAATCTCCGTAATTCTTGCCGGCAACGGTGTCAGGAATTTCGTTAGTACACGGCTCCGGAGATCCTGCGTCCTCCTTACAAATAGCTCACCGCACAAGTGATAACCGGGAGCACTTGCGGACCCACGCAGGCCGTTCAACCCCTCTCTTATCGGGCCGCTCCTTACTCTAATTGGTCTATTGTAGCCGCGCAACCCCGCGACCAATTACAGTGAGTCCTGCGGGTTGCGTATCCTTTGAGTGTTCGGCGCGCTTTTCCAACTTAGCTAGCCGGGCGTTCCGTCTTGATCGGCGGTCTTCTATCGCTCTCCCCAGAGGTGGAGGCGGCTGCCAATGTTCTGGCCGTGCTGAGACGATCCCTTATTACTCCTCTCTCCGAGTTGTCTGCAATTAAGGTGCGGCAATCACCAAATTCTAACAAACTTACTAAAGTTTAAAAAGTGATACGACCTGCGTGTACCGCCCTCCTTGAGGACACAATCGGGATCCCTCTCGATGGCTTCTTGCTTTCTCGGCGGCGTCTTCTCTCTTCCTTCCGTGAGTGAGGCGGCAACATTACACAGATTCAAAATAACCACCGCTCACGCTCTAATGTGACTAATAATTGCTCTATAAAAATCTGAAATTGCTCAATATTTTATATAAAAAAATATAGAAAAGAGAAATAATATAAATTTTTTGGCACGCTCGCTTGTGCCTTCGCCCTTCGAGCTTAGAGGACACAGGATCTCCGTGCTAGCGCAGTCACTAGTGACTGACACAAAGTGTCACGTCACAACATATAAAGAGTAAACTTATCTGACGATGCAGTGGCCACGGTCAACAGAGACGGGTGTGGATGACGTAATTTTTTTTTTTTTTGGCGCACAAGTAAACTTCCGCGGATGTCGATTCACGTCCTCGTGTGAAGGAATTGTCCACTTATAACTTGAATGCACATCTCGTTCTCTTTTTCGTATTAAATTTTATCACATGCGTCGTGACTACATGTTGAAGATATCACGAAGTGTTACGCCGCGATAAAAGTCATGAAATTTGTGAGTATAATATGCATCCACTACACTACTACAAGTCACGACCATTGTCACTGCAGCAGCCACAGTTTCCGCAAAACCATACGGACTTGAGTGCGAATATGTAAACAGTTGTTCTGGCACGCCACACCATGGCGATATTGCAAATGATTAGCTACGCGGGTCCTGGTTATCGACACAAGCTATTACTCTTGTTTCGGCGATTACACCCCGAGGCGGGCGGAATGTTTCGGATCAGTACAATAAGACGTTCGAAACGCTTCGCTCTCGGTTACGTCATGCGTGACGCACACAAGTGTGGGCTAATGATGCGCGGCGCCTCAGCGAGGGGCAGCCAAAATACAAATATCAAACAGAAAACGAATATTCGTGGTGCTTCCAGATTGTTCCTTTTGTGACGTAATTTCCGAAAAAAATTGATCCCAGCAATTGTAAGAATAATCTGGAAGTAATTAATATTGTGAAAAACAATTGTTCCTCATAATATTAATTATGAATCAGAATAATATTTTGAAAATGTATACTTTATGTAGATACACGTGATTGAAAACTGTAACTCACACACATGTGCTTTAAAATCTTGAATCAAATATAGTGTTCTAGGTGAGAGATCGAAATAACAGCTTTTTATATTTCAAAAATGAATTACAAATGATGAGTATTAATTTAAAAAGAATTCTTATGTGCTCCACAATCTTGAATCAGGTATAGTGTTTTAGGTAAGAGATCAAAATAATAATTTTTTATATTTCAAAAATAAATCACAAAAGATCAGTATTAATTTTAATAGAATTCTTGTACCAAATTGTTTATTGTAACGTCATACATTTTATTACTGAAAGATAATGAAATAGAAATCAATATCTATATAAAAAACCTTGGCATAACCTTGCCATACATAATGAGGTATTCAAGTACATGTTCCAGTTAGACTTAGTCAAATCAGAAAGTTCGGAACTGTTGGGTATTACTGAAGAAGAAGAGAAGGGAACTATTGTTTTTTTTATCTTATTATTTTCTTAAATCTAATGACACGTATCATTTGTACGCCAAGTTAAATTCTA
>NW_017275107.1:18729-20238 GCF_001594065.2 Cyphomyrmex costatus
ATTCTTATTAAAAGATCTTCCTATTCGAAACCAAGTGATTTAATTCTTTTTTAAAAAAATTATATCACAATTAATTTTTAAAAACAAAATGAAAAAAGTTTATTTAAATAGAAAAATTTTTTATGTAAAAACACTTCGCGCTGCTAGAGCGAATAAGGAAAACAATGAAAACTATCTAAAAGCTATAATAATTAATACAAATATATGTAAGGGTAATGATAATTTAAAAATTATATAGTAAACAGATTCTAAATGCTACATTTAAGAAATACAGCCTACTTTTCTTTTTTTATGTATTTCACTCGCATATACTGTACGCGAATATACATACAGACTGCATACTTTAACTCTCGTAGTTTCTAATCTCTTTTATACAAATTGTTACATCCATATATAATTTTATTATGACGTTATTATATCGGGATTGAGATACTATTCACTAGAACATACACATACACGAATATATACACACTAAATACTTTAATTCTCGTGAAAATGTTTCTTATCTTTATTATTATATTTTATTACATCGAGATCGCGAACTAGCAGCGCAAAGTGTTTTTACAAAAAAAATTTTTCTATTTAAATAAACTTTTTTCATTTCGTTTTTAAAAATTAATTGTGATATAATTTTTTTAAAGAAGAATTAAATCACTTGGTTTCGAATAGGAAGATCTTTTAATAAGAATACAAAGGCATATACTTAGGTTTCATTGTATGAAGACAAAGATAATTCCACTTATATTATTCCACTTATATGGTCCCTTCATGAAGTGGTACGCAAAGACATCTGGTGATCCTGTGGCTATGGCTAATGAGTTCTGCATCATTCCATATTCCATTTGGCATTGTTGTAATAGGACGTTCTTGTATAATTGGTTGATCTGAGTGCGGATGTGCCTTTCCACATATACGAATTTCGAGTTTATATATGTGAAAAGGTCAATGTGCATCGTTATAAAGCCGTGGCTCTTAAAAACTTCGGTACCTGGTATACTAGGTGGTGATGTTTCGAAAATGATTAATTTTGGGTGTTCCGTTCTAATGAGTTTATGCCCACAGGTTGTATACTCTCCAGTGCTGGCTAAAGAAAAAATTAGACTTTGCGCAGCTTTGCGAGTTAGTGAACGGTTTGAGTGCGTTCATCGGTGGCATCAAATATTTTGTCGGCGTATCCGTTATACAATGAGCTATAATCAGAAAGTTTACAGCTATCCTCAGGTACTGGTTTCCAAAAAGTATCTCCTCCCTCTATATCGGTGCAGTGAGTGGCACTGAACTCACAGGTTACTCCCGATCTTAAGTGCACGCGGTTTGTATTAATTTTTACGTCAGCGACATAATCTTGTAAGGTAATTTTAATACTTCCCAGGACGATAACGTGACTCCAAGTTCCATAGGGATCGGAATAGGCGCTACCAGCGCATGTTCCGTCGTGGTCAACTTGCCCAGCTAAGGTTATTGGGCGTGAAGCTGTTTGATTAGATTTTAGTCCGGTTATGTGGGTAC
>NW_017275107.1:21243-24573 GCF_001594065.2 Cyphomyrmex costatus
AATTGTTTATTATCAACATCTTAAAATGGGTCTCTATTCGCATTGTTCTAACTTGATACGATATTCCAAGGTAATTGATTTTATTTTAATTTATTTGTTACTAAATTAACAAAATGGATATAAGTGACTTTCGTTGTAGTTTTTCATTATATTCATTTCAATTTATGAATTGACTTTTTTGCTGATTGATTTACTCTTATATTTTTATTACTATTCGATTAATTGACTCTTATATTATATTCTTTTCGTTATATTTCTTTTTTTTTATTTATTTTTTTTATTATTTTTATCTATTACTGACATTGTTTTTATTACTATTTGATTAACTGACTCTTATATTATATTCTTTTCTTTTATATTGCATTCTTTTCGTTATATTTCCTTTTTTTATTATTTTTATCTATTACTGATATTGTTTTTATTACTATTTGATTAATTGACTTTTATATTATATTCTTTTCTTTATATTTCCTTTTTTTTTTTATTATTTTTATCTATTACTGACATTGTTCTTTTACTATTTTATTTAGAAATGTGGAGTCACAATTTACATTATTTGATGTCTTGCTTTGTTGATGGATTCTCGACATTTTGCGCCGCTATAATTATGTCTTCAATAGCGAGTGAGATTGAAAATACCCATATCACAGAATTTTTATACATGTTTTTTCATATTTGATTATGTATCCGTTTTAATTTTTATAATATCATTGTACATCGTTAACGATAGTTGGTTCTTAATATTGAGAATGACCTAATTAAGATCGAAACGTTTGTTTTTGAATTTTATTAAATTTTATATTTATTTTTAATTAATGACTGTTTATTACTAAGACCTTTATATTTTAACTAATATTTGGCTCGTAGCCCTATTTTATATTAATTATTTTTGAAATTTATTGAGCCTTGTTATATACATATTTTTTTAACATAATGTGTTTTGAAAATCGTTTTTAAAGTAAAATTTTTATTCCCTAAATATAGATAATAATTATAATTTTATGTTAGAGATATACGAAGTATTCGAATAATACAATTTGTATTCGAATAATTTGCACGTCTCTAATGTCAGCATTAACTTAAATAAAGAGTTGTAATGCGACCGAATGCAAAAAGATTCGAAATTAAAATTTTGATATCTAAATTTTATAAAATGGCGTGTAAATTTGCAATAGAAACGTACAAACTATTCGAATATCAATCGAATTATTCGTATTCGAACAATTCGTACATCTCTATTGAATGTACATTTTTAACGGTAATCATCATATGATAATTTTTAATTAAATAAATAACGAACAAATATTGCTTGAATATTTATAAGAATTTCGTATTTATTTACAGATAAATAATGATCACAATGTCTTGTCAACGGATCAAAATATTGAAAAAAAGAATAAGTCAAAGGAGATACGTAAATGTACTAATTAGAGTGAGTTACGTATCATGTATTATGTTATTCTTCTTTATTATTCGGTGAATGATAAAGACATGATATATCATGCATTTATACATAACTCGGAATTCACCCTTAATATGTTACGTAATGTACTTCATAATTTTACTCTTTCAACACTTTTACATCTTCTTCTACCCTAAAATAACTTTCATATTTTGGAGAATATAAGCCTTTAACGGTCGAGCTGGATCTTCGTTGCTATTATAATTTCGCGTAAATTGTATGTACCACGTATGTAGTTCCCCCCTTTAATTAAACTAGGCGCCGAAAATTTTTTCCGGACTTACAACGCTCACTCTAATAAACTACCGCGGTACTATTACGAGTTAAATTGATTGTAGATGACATACTAAAAATCTGAATAATCAATTTAAAATCTATAAATAATGTTGCGAAAGAATATCCACCTAATTTAGCATTTCGTCCTAACTCCCCACTACTGGACTCATCAGTAAGGCATTGTAGTGGGAACTTATCTTTAGAGTACCAGCACGCTTGGAGAATTTTTCGAACGTAATTGTATATGAAGAGATGTTCACGTGTATCGACATTTGCGAGAAATGGCGCAAGTCTCGTTTAGAGATACTAGTATATCTTCAGTCCCGTGGACCTCTTGTGGCGGGTCGCTATAGTGATATTTTTTCGCAATGATCATTAAATGTAGGAATAAATTAATTATTCAGAGATTTTTAGTATGTCAACTACAGATTTTAATATATCACTCAATATTATTGAGATCTAAGATGCCGTGAGCATCAAAAATTGTTAGATTGTTAATCAATTTAATTCGCGATAGTACCACGGTAGTTTATTAGAGTGAGCGTTGTAAGTCCGGAAAAAATTTTCGGCGTGCAATTTAAAGGGGGAGACTACATACGTGGTACATAAAATTCACACGAAATTATAATAGCAACAAAGATCCAGCTCGACCGTTAAAGGCTTATATTCTCCTATTTTTTTTCTTCGCGTAAATTGTATGTACCACGTATGTAGTTCCCCCCTTTAATTAAACTAGGCGCCGAAAATTTTTAGGTTGTGTTCTCACAATATGTACGGTCATATAAGATTTAATATTTATTTTCATATTTTAATATTCAAAATTGATATATATATTCTACATATGTCCCGTAATAAGTGATCATACCTTTTAATTTCCAAAATAGATATAAGATTAATAATAAATACTATGCATTATTTACAAAAGTTGATTTGTATCTAATTTTTACATCGAATATTTAACTTCCAAAATAAAGATCACTAATATTTAAAATTGAAATGGGAAATATCCATTCAAAACTAATAATAAATTAAAAAATTTTATATTCAAACAATACGACATGATATAATATATTTAACTTATGAACTGAAGAAATTAGACATTTGAACATTCTTCGTATGCGTACCATATCCTCCCCTCTTCTTTACAGTAGAAAACTCAGTATATTACATTTATTGTCAATACAAAGGGATTCGCAGGAAAAACGTCAGTAATAATTTGTTGCAGCACAAATCTTTTACTAATTGAATTATTTATTTTCATTGTATCTACATATATCATTTAAAATGGAACATAGCGTACAGTACTTATGTATTATATTCTCTTTTATACATGGTTTTGATATTGTGACAGATAAACAAATGTAACGAATCGAAAAAAGTAATGGATTCGAGAGACATAGATGACAAAAAAAATAACACAACGAAGGAAAATCAATTGAATGTTGAAACTTTAAAGAAACAAGTAAATTATTAATTAGATATTTTATTTTACTCGTGAAAAAAAATTAATATGTTCTAAATAAAAGTCTTATAAAGATTTAATCAAAATTCATATATATACTATATATAAAGAATTTATAAAGTCTTTATAT
>NW_017275108.1:0-2967 GCF_001594065.2 Cyphomyrmex costatus
TCATTTTGATCAATTACCTTTAAATTGTGTACCTGCAAAATATATAAATAACTTAAATAATTTGAAGGTATACCGAAGAAGGCAACGGGAAACCACTTCGGTTTATTTAATTCCCAGGGTATCACTGGCGAGGAAATCATGGCCAACGTCCGGAGGACAGGATAAGGCACATGAAGAGGAAGGAGATTAAAAAATATTATGTTAAATAGTACAGTTGTGCTGCATACATTCATTCGGATGTTGAAAAAAATCTGGATGTTGAAGCTGTAATGGACGGATTTATAAGCAGGAAAAGTAAAAGTGTTGCAACTGCATATTGGTATATGCTTCAAAAAAGTACGAAAGTTACGCAACTCCCTTAATAAAAGAGTAATAATTCCTTACAGCGATTTGTGTATACAATTTCGGAGGAGCTTTTTTTTGTTTTTTTTTTTTTTGGTTGTCACTTCGCCCACCCCAACTCCTACTTCCACACATGGTCAAATCTCAAGTCGACACCCCTGTAAGACAGGGTTGCCACAAATCAGGGAAATGTCAGGGCATTTGAAAAATGCGTCAGTAAATCAGGGAAAGTCAGGGATTTCAGCGCACTTTTCGGGAAAAATAAAATAGCTGTAAAGAAATTTATTTATATCACAACCCCACAATCGATAAAATTATTTCGCTTTGTTCTTCAAGCCAACTCGGTCGATAATTCTTTCGCTTTATGATTTGCCGTGATCTTGTAGCGCTAGACTCTAGAGCACCATTGTCTTGTGCGTGTATATTTTGTTTTGACTCGCAATTTATTTGGACGACGTTACTTTTGCTGTTAGACCTTTCGTATGTTAGGAAATTTTTTCTCATTTTTTTTTTATTGTTATTTGCGTTATAAAGATAATGCATTGCGTATAGTGCGTATAGTGATTGAGCTCTAACGTTTCTCCTGTTTTGAAGAAAGGAAATCCGTACCAAAGGTAAACTGATAATCGTTTGATGATAAGTTATGTGATGTGTTGCTGATTTGTTTGCCCTGAGATTTTTTAAATTAAATGAAAACATTATTCTGTTCGCGTTAATATAATATTTAGCTCGTACAAAGCTATCATATGGGATAGTTTTTGGTCTGGCATCCTATTTTAATAGGAAAGTTAATGCCTATTACCTCAAGGACATTGTTTGATTTTAATAGGAAAGTTGTTGACGCTGTTTGTAACTGTGGTCCATTTGTAGTTTCTTTTGATGAAAACTTAAATAAAATGACACAAACTCAATAAATGGATATTGCTTTGAGATTCTGGAATAATGATAGTAATCAAGTAGAAACACTATTTTTCTTCTGCTTTTCTTGGCCATGCTCGTGCTAAAAATTTATTAAGAGCTTTTAAGGAAGAACTAAAAGATTTAAGTTTACAGAATTTGTTACAAGTACCTATGGACGGCCTCAACGTAAATTGGGCCTTTTTAAAAGAGCTAGAATGTGATATTCGATCTATCTATTGTGAAAACAGTCCAATTTTTATCAATATGGGTTCCTGTGGTTTGCGTATTGTCAACAACAGTTACAAGGAAACAGTTAAATCTACTGGCTGGAATGTGATTGCCTTTCTCAGATCAGCCTATTATGTTTTTAAGAATGTTCTTTCTAGAAGGAGTGATTATCTGAGGCTTAATAAATTACAATCACTACCTCTCCCTGCAAACTTTTGTTCTATTCGCTGGTTAGAGAATGAGAAAGTAATTGAAACAGCAATTAAAATAATTCCCAATTTACTGAATTTTGTTAATGGAGTTAAAGAAGAAAAGATTAAAATTATCATACATCTAAGAGCTTTGAAACCATGAAATCATGTCTTGAGGACAAACTGTTAGCTGCCAAACTTTCTTTTTTTGGTTATGTTGCTCAGCAAGTTACTCCTTTCCTGAAAGAATATCAATGTGAGGCTCCTATGTCACCATTTTTATATAATGACTCATCAGTTATACTATATGACTTGGTGTCTCTTATCGTCAAGGAGGAAATTCTAGAGAAACAAAAGGCATTTTGTGATATTAATTTAAGAACAGAAAGTAACTTAATTGCACCAAAAAAATTAAAATTAAATCATGCAGTCAGAGCTGAATTAAAAAAAGTGAAGATAAATGACAAGGAGATGATGCATTTAAAAACTGAATGCAGAGAATTTCTAGTCAAAATGTACATACATTTGTTGAAAAAGTATGTACCTCCTTTGCAATACAGTATCTGTAAATCAATTAGTTTTTGTGATCCTATGTTAATTTCTAGTAATTTAAGCATCTGTAAGAATAGACTTATTAAGGCTCTACAGTTGTTTTCTGCAAGAAACTGGATTACTAGTTAGATTTGTGATAAAATTGAGAAAGAATTTAAAGTTCTTTATAATAACAAAGAAGTAATTAATTTATGCAAGCAGTTTGTCAAGGAAAAGCAAAGAATTGATCATTTCTGGAGAAACTTGCTTCAGGGTCAGGATAATTTCCAGAATTTGTATGTTTTTGTGAAAAAGATTAAATTATTTAAAACAGAGTGATATCCAACCATAATCATTAAAACTTTGACTCACTGCATTTTCTCCCCCTTCTTTCTCCCCGACTCGCCCTACTACTCATCATTTTCACTCTCCTTCATATATGTATCATCATTCTTTAAATAATTTTTTAAATATATTTTTGATACATCTGTACTTTAATATAATATATTATCACGAAAGTATAATAACTGATATTAAAATATCTATACAAATATACAATTTATACTAACTTCGATACATTGCACATCATCCCTTCTTTTATTTTACTATCTTGTCATATAATATGGATTTTTCCCATAAAATATATCGTTTAATTAACTAGTCTTTAAAAATTCTATCTCTAAAGATCTAAGAGGTACCATCCTTATACACTTATTTAATTCTAATGACATGTATCTTTTGTATGTATATATAAACTTACCTTTTTAAAAAAAAA
>NW_017275108.1:4842-10857 GCF_001594065.2 Cyphomyrmex costatus
ATACTATTCCCAATACACTTAAAAGTTATATTAAGAGAGGTAAAGATAGACTGGAACATACGCAGAACCGTAATGTTGTATATAAAATTTCGTGTAGTGATTGTGATGCTAGTTATGTTGGGCAGACTAAGAGGCAATTGAAAATTAGACTTAATGAACACATCTCGGATATTAATAAATCAAAGTCTCCATCGGTTGGTACTAATCATCGAATAGACAATAATCATAATTTTAATTGGAATAATGTGGAAGTATTAGATGTGGAACCTTCCTACAAAAAGAGGTTGATATCCGAGATGGTTTATATTAAAAAACAAACACATGGCATTAATAAACAAAACGACACGGAGTCATTGCCCGATATATACACAAACATGATACAGTCCTTCTCTACCTCTTAGACTGTTTTCAGTTGGTTTTTGCCTCTTATAAAGAATTTATTTCGTCATTACGTTTCTCGACATTAACATAATAAGTAGACAATGCTGTAAATTGGATTATATCTGAATTTTATCATTGACGACATTACAATTTTCACATTATGGATTTGTACATTATTGACATTATTTATTACACAATTTTTAATAAGGTAAATATCTTTTAACACTTGTTTAACATGCTATTTAAGATTCTTATGATAAATTATATAAATTTTATTAGATTGAATTTACTTTATTGGATTAACTTTTACAAGATGGACTACGATTTTAATATGCGAACAATATCCTGACATTATGATTAGCGATACAGAAATTTTATAATTTATTTATGTTTGTTACACTGAAGATGACCCGATCGGGTTCGAAACGTTTGTACTAATTTTTAAATATTATATTATACTTAATTTTATATATTTGGTCTAGCGTTTTGTATTTGGCTCATTGCCCTTTTTATTATTCATATTGTTTTATACTTATTGGGCCTTATTTATATTATCTAAGTATATGCCTTTGTATTCTTATTAAAAGATCTTCCTATTCGAAACAAAGTGATTTAATTCTTCTTTAAAAAAATTATATCACAATTAATTTAAAAACAAAATAAAAAAGATTTATTTAAATAGAAAAATTTTTTATGTAAAAACACTTCGCGCTGCTAGAGCGAATAAGAAAAACAATGAAAACTATCTAAAAGCTATAATAATTAATACAAATATATGTAAGGGTAATGATAATTTAAAAATTATAGTAAACATATTCTAAATGCTACATTTAATAAATACAGCTTACTTTTCTTATTTTATGTATTTCACTCGCATATACTGTACGCGAATATACATACAGACTGCATATTTTAACTCTCGTAGTTTCTAATCTCTTTTATACAAAATGTTACATCCATATATAATTTTATTATGACGTTATTATATTGGGATTGAGATACAATTCTCTCGCACACACATACACGAATATATATACACTAAATACTTCAATTCTCGTGAAAATGTTTCTTATAGTTAGTATTGTATTTTATTACATCGAGATCGAGAACTAGCAGCGCGAAGTGTTTTTACATAAAAAATTTTTCTATTTAAATAAATTTTTTTCAATTTGTTTTTAAATTAATTGTGATATAATTTTTTTAAAAAAGAATTAAATCACTTGGTTTCGAATAGGAAGATCAACCCTTTTTATTATTCATATTGCATATACTTAGGTTTCATTGTATGAAGATAAAGATAATTCCACTTAGGTTTTACTTTTTAATTTAGTGGAATTTAAATAATAGTACTATGTGGGTTCTTAAAGATTAAAGGTACCTCTTGTGTTTTACTTTTTAACTTGGAAGAATTTAACTTGGCGCCGACTGTTGATATCAAATCTTATATACAAATGATAAATGTCATTAAAATTAAGTAAGTAATAAGGTAGAATAACTTGGCGCCGACTATTGATATCAAATCTTTTATACAAATGATACATGTCATTAGAATTAAGTAAATAAGGATAATATCACGTAGGTTTTTAAAGATGGTTCTACTAAACAGGAAATGTGATTGGTCAGTTTCACAGTCGATTAAGTAATTGACGTTGGTGAAACTGGCCCACATGGTTTTTTGATCAGCAGCACCACCTCTTAGCGCTTTTTTCTACCTTTTTTTTAAAAAGGTAAGTTTATATATACATACAAAAGATACATGTCATTAGAATTAAATAAGTGTATAAGGATGGTACCTTTTAGATATTTAGAGATAGAATTTTTAAAGACTAGTTAATTAAACGATATATTTTATGGGAAAAATCCATATTATATGACAAGATAGTGAAATAAAAGAAGGGATGATGTGCAATGTATCGAAGTTAGTAGAAATTGTATATTTATATAGATATTTTAATATCAGTTATTACACTTTCGTGATAATATATTATATTAATGTACAGATGTATAAAAAATATATTTAAAAAATTATTTAAAGAATGATGATACATATATGAAGGAGAGTGAAAATGATGAGTAGTAGGGCGAGTCGGGGAGAAAGAAGGGGGAGGAAATGCAGTGAGTCAAAGTTTTAATGATTATGGTTGGATATCACTCTGTTTTAAATAATTTAAAGTCAAATTGTTAATATATTAATATACACAATATGTTCCTAAAACTTTTTAAAAATGAAGGGCTAAGTACCAGTTATGTAATTAATTCTTGAAATTTTGATTCTTTACAGAATAAAACGTTATTCATAACTTTCATTTTAAAAAAATTAAATTATAAGAATAACACCAAGTAGGTTTTTAAATTCTACTAAACAGCAAATATGATTAGTCAATTCCGATTAAGTAATTGAGGTTAGTGTAATTCTACCAAACATAGAAGAAGATAACATCACGTAGGTTTTTATAAAAAATTAACCTTGGCATACATAATGTGATATTCAGGTACATGTTCGTGTTAGTATTAGTCAAATCAGACGTAAAGTTGGGTACTGTTGGGTATTACTGCAGAAGAGAAGGAAGAGAGAATGTGACATTACTTTTATACATAGATACATATTACCATGAAAATTGACTCAGATATTATTGAAGGTTCCAGTTCAAAGTAAACATAAGGATAGTACCTCTTGGGTTTTTAAAGATGAGATTTTGACCCCTAGTTCTTTAATATGTATACCATTATCATTTATGGGTTTTAACACTATTTTAACACAAATATTAAGGGGCATACCCGAAAAAAATAAAAAAAAAGTTTTCAATGGTTCCGAATTTTGTTTTCGTTAAAAATGCGACGGATTTTAAAATCCATGCGAGAGTTTGTTCAAAGTCATAAAAAATACAACCATAATTTTTTTCATAAAAAAATATTAAAAATTGTAGGAGTTATAACACTTTTAAGGTATAATTTTTGTATTTCAACCGTAATATACATCATATTCCGTAATATGCGGCATTAAAAAATCGTCTAAAATGTATTTTTAATTCGAATATTTCATTGGTATATATTTCCGGATATATATACGTATATGTGAATACGGGTATACAGGGTGTCTCAGGATCAGAGGACCATATTTCGTGTAAGTATTCTACCAGATATTTCAAACTAAAAATAACAGAAAATATACGCCCTGTATATACGTATTCATATACCTATATATATATACATTTTAGACGATTTTTTAACGCCGCATATTACGGAATATGATGTATATTACGGTTGAAATACAAAAATTATACCTTAAAAGTGTTATAACTCCTACAATTTTTAATATTTTTTTATGAAAAAAATTATGGTTGTATTTTTTATGACTTTGAACAAACTCTCGCATGGATTTTAAAATCCGTCGCATTTTTAACGAAAACAAAATTCGGAACCATAAACAAAATTCGGAGCCATCGAAAATTTTTTTTTTATTTTTTTTGGGTATGCCCCTTAATATTTGTGTTAAAATAGTGTTAAAACCCATAAATAATAATGGTATACATATTAAAGAACTAGGGGTAAAAATCTCACCGGTCCCTCCCCTTAAGAAAATAATAAGATAAAAAAACAATAGTTCCCTTCTCTTCTTCTTCAGTAATACCCAACAGTTCCGAACTTTTTGATTTGACTAAGTTTAACTGGAAATGTACTTGAATACCTCATTATGTATGCCAAGGTTTTTTATATACATATTGATTTCTATTTCATTATCTTTCAGTAAAATGTATTACGTTAAAATAAACAATTTGGTATAAGAATTCTATTCAAATTAATACTGATCTTTTGTGATTTTTTTTGAAATATAAAAAATTATTATTATGATCTCTCACCTAGAACACTATATCTGATTCAAGATTGTGGAGCACATAAGAATTCTTTTGAAATTAATATTGATGTTTTGTGATTCATTTTTAAAATATAAAAAACTGTTATTTCTATCTCTCACCTAGAACACTATATTTGATTCAAGAGTTTGGAGCACATGTGTGTGAGTTAATCAGTTTTCAATCACGTGTATCTTCATAAGCATACATTTACAAATTATTATTATACTTAATAACTAATATTGTGAGGATACATTATTACCATGAAAAATGACTCATATACTATTGAACGTGCCAGTTCAAAGTAAACATACATAAAGTGTATAATCTTTTGTTGCATATATACGTAATAATGATTTAATATTACTATTATAAACAACTAGTATACATGTGTTGTTAAATCATTATTACGTACATATGCAACAAAAGGATATACATTTTATGAATGCTCACTTTGAGCTGGCACCTTCAATAATATATCAGTTACTTTCCATGACAATATATTTCATTATTAGATAATTATTTAAAGTTTTAAAGATTTCAATACTAAAACCAAGTAATTTTATGTTTTGAGTAACTGTACCAAAAAAGTTTTATCTTTAATATTATAAGAGAATTGATTCTTTGTGCTGTATTTTATCTTCAGGTTTATTGAAGGGAAAGTCCTGAAAAGAAAAGGCAATAATCTTTTAAATCCATACCTTTTTTCTTTTCAGGCTTTTCCTATCAACAAAGTACAAAGAATCTATTCTATTATAATTATGTAAGGAATAGAGAATACAAACTAAGGTATCTACCAAACAAATAAATAACAGATCTGGAGACACGGTAGTGTCTCGGTAAATAAGTAACCTAACCAAATGCTGTAAAAAGAAAATAATTATATAGAAAATAATTTGTAGGTATTCTTACAGCGGAATTACAGCAGAGAATTTGTGTAATAAAGCAGAAAATATCTAATCGCACTTACGTGTTCGTCTATTCTATGCCATCGATGTAACAGATTTCCTAACCTCAATCCTTTGTTATTGCCGAGACCCTTTATCCGACTTTAAGGATCGTACAGATCGCAGAGATCGATAATTATTCTAAGCTCACTTCCGTATTCGTCTATGCCATCGATGTGACAGCGTTCCTAACCTCAATCCTTTGTTATTGCCGAGACACTTAATAATCCGACTTTAACGATCGTACAGATCGCAGCGATCGATATTATAGATTTATAGATACCTGTCGCGACTACATTTATCTCTTGCGCCAAAAATTCCAGAATGCATTTCCTCACTCCTTAGCTGGCAATAATGACGACGACGATGACGACGACGTCGACGACGTTTCTTACAAACAAACCCATTTCCTCGACGGCGAACACCTAGACACTTACTTCCTCGAAGGCGAACACTTAGACACTTTCTTCTTCGAAGGCGAACACTTAGACACTCTCTTCCTCGAAGGCGAAAACATAGACACCCACTTCCTCGACGGCGAACACCTAGACACTCACTTCCTCGAAGGCAAACACGTAGACACCCACTTCCTCGACGGCGAACACCTAGACATCCATTTTCTCGACGGCGAACACTTAGACACTCACTTCCTCGAAGGCGAACACCTAGACGCTCACTTCCTCGACGTCGAACACGTAGATACCCACTTCCTCGAAGGCGAACACCTAGACACTTAGTTCCTCGAAGGCGAACACCTAGACACTTACTTCCTCGAAATCAAACACGTAGACACTTATATTTCCTCGACGACGAACATATCTCTATATTTCAAT
>NW_017275108.1:20707-22068 GCF_001594065.2 Cyphomyrmex costatus
TGAACGTGCCAGTTCAAAGTAAACATACATAAAGTGTATAATCTTTTGTTGCATATATACGTAATAATGATTTAATATTACTATTATAAACAACTAGTATACATGTGTTGTTAAATCATTATTACGTACATATGCAACAAAAGGATATACATTTTATGAATGCTCACTTTGAGCTGGCACCTTCAATAATATATCAGTTACTTTCCATGACAATATATTTCATTATTAGATAATTATTTAAAGTTTTAAAGATTTCAATACTAAAACCAAGTAATTTTATGTTTTGAGTAACTGTACCAAAAAAGTTTTATCTTTAATATTATAAGAGAATTGATTCTTTGTGCTGTATTTTATCTTCAGGTTTATTGAAGGGAAAGTCCTGAAAAGAAAAGGCAATAATCTTTTAAATCCATACCTTTTTTCTTTTCAGGCTTTTCCTATCAACAAAGTACAAAGAATCTATTCTATTATAATTATGTAAGGAATAGAGAATACAAACTAAGGTATCTACCAAACAAATAAATAACAGATCTGGAGACACGGTAGTGTCTCGGTAAATAAGTAACCTAACCAAATGCTGTAAAAAGAAAATAATTATATAGAAAATAATTTGTAGGTATTCTTACAGCGGAATTACAGCAGAGAATTTGTGTAATAAAGCAGAAAATATCTAATCGCACTTACGTGTTCGTCTATTCTATGCCATCGATGTAACAGATTTCCTAACCTCAATCCTTTGTTATTGCCGAGACCCTTTATCCGACTTTAAGGATCGTACAGATCGCAGAGATCGATAATTATTCTAAGCTCACTTCCGTATTCGTCTATGCCATCGATGTGACAGCGTTCCTAACCTCAATCCTTTGTTATTGCCGAGACACTTAATAATCCGACTTTAACGATCGTACAGATCGCAGCGATCGATATTATAGATTTATAGATACCTGTCGCGACTACATTTATCTCTTGCGCCAAAAATTCCAGAATGCATTTCCTCACTCCTTAGCTGGCAATAATGACGACGACGATGACGACGACGTCGACGACGTTTCTTACAAACAAACCCATTTCCTCGACGGCGAACACCTAGACACTTACTTCCTCGAAGGCGAACACTTAGACACTTTCTTCTTCGAAGGCGAACACTTAGACACTCTCTTCCTCGAAGGCGAAAACATAGACACCCACTTCCTCGACGGCGAACACCTAGACACTCACTTCCTCGAAGGCAAACACGTAGACACCCACTTCCTCGACGGCGAACACCTAGACATCCATTTTCTCGACGGCGAACACTTAGACACTCACTTCCTCGAAGGCGAACACCTAGACGCTCACTTCCTCGACGTCGAACACGTAGA
>NW_017275108.1:22329-23719 GCF_001594065.2 Cyphomyrmex costatus
GACACCCGGTATATATATATATATGATATATATATTATTAATAAATATTTTATATTGTATTAAAATAATATTTTATTTTCAATTATAAGATTAAAACCGCGCGCGCGTCAAATGTGATACACCATGCAGCACTGGTCTGCTGGTTAGATATAGATAGATAGAGTGAGATGACAGTGAGATAACACATAATGTCAAAGGCCCTCTATTATTGAAAAAACGAGATGGACATTTTCTCTGGTCGATGATGACAATAATAACGACGTTTCTTAAAAATGAAACGTGAAAATTCACAGATCCGGACTTTGCGTCGCGATATCTCCGCTCGTAGGGCACGTAGAAAAAAAATGAAAGCACTTTTATCATACAATTTAAGTATTTGCTATCGATTGAGCGTATGTAGAACTTGATCGGTTCAGCCGTTACTGATATATGATCATCTCGACCCCGAAAAATTCTCAGTTTCGCGTAAAGGAGGCACGGCAGTGTCACGCGCTTGGCTTAGCGCCGAGACACTACCGTGTCTCCAGATCCTTATTCTGAGTCATGGTCAAGCATTTGTGGAAAGAGGATTTTCAAAAAACAAGGAATGTATTGTTGAATTGTTGAAAATCAATTACCTAAGTCTCTAATATCTCAGAGACAAGTTTACGATGGCCTTAAGGCTGCTAGTGGCCTCACTAAACTTATAATAGATACAAAGATGATTTTATCTTACCGAAATGCGAGGGATATGTATGGTAAAGCATTGGAAAAGCAGCGCTCTGAGAAAGAACATGAAAATGTAAAGATTGCTAAAAAAAAGATCTTTATTTACAAAAATTTCAGAATTGAAGACTAAGAAGGCAAAACTTTTGGCAGAAAAAACTAATGAACTAAGTACTCTTGATGAAGAAATAACATCACTGATGTCATTAACATTCGATTAAAAAATTTGTACAATTTTTTTATGTTGCATTATTTAAGTTTTCTTTAAGGATTTGAAATTTATTTATGTTAAAAAGTTAACGTAACCTTGTAAAGATTTAAAATGTTTTACTAAAAACATCGAAATTTTAAAGTTGTCTGTTCTTTTGTTTAATATAAGAAAGTTCTATGTCACTTATGAACAAGTGAGTAAAATAAATATTATTCTATAATTTTATGATTTTTCTTTCAAATATGTTAACTTTTATAAGCAGATTGAGATTTTAATAAACAGATCATTTTGATAAAAAAGAAACTGTATTCATTGATTTATGTTCCTTATATTTTATGTACAGTAGTAAAAAGAAAGAGAGGAAGAGGAAAAGAATCATGTTCATACATGAAAGGAAAAGACAAAAAGTACTATTAACTTAACGATAAAATGTAGTATCAGCAACATTAATAGTATTATTTATTAATAGTATTA
>NW_017275108.1:25948-26200 GCF_001594065.2 Cyphomyrmex costatus
ACTTTATATTTGATAGTTATCTCAATATTATCCTATGAAATAATTTATTATTTATCAGGTCTCTATTACATTTGTCCTATTTTTTACAATATCTTTACAAGTATACCCTGATAAATAATAAATTGGTAAAAATGTAGATTAGGGGAGCCTCCCCCAATAACCTTGACCTTGACATATGTTGTCAAGGTCATTACCCTGAGTGACCTTGAGGAAGTTTTAACCGTCGGACCTAACTCGTTAAAAAGTTATTAA
>NW_017275108.1:29065-29665 GCF_001594065.2 Cyphomyrmex costatus
TAATATATCTATTAATTTTTCTTCCCTTTCTCTATAATTATAAAAGAACTTATTCTTTGTGTTCTATTTTATTTCAGATTTATTCAATTTTAATTTCAGATTTATTGAAAGAAAAGACCTGAATCCAATCTGTCAGTATATACCTTTATATTTGATAGCTATCTCAATATTATCCTATGAAATAATTTATTATTTGTCAGGTTTCTATTACATTTGTCCTATTTTTTTAAATATTTTTACAAGTATATCCTGCTAAATAATACATTATTTCACAGAATAATTTTGAGATAACTACCAGACAAATAAATAATAATTAATTAAAAGGCAATTTACAATCTAAACACAATGTTGTTAAAATCAAGATTACGCCAAATATAAAATTATTTGGTTTTAGTACACATTGCCTTTTAAGGATGACAAATAGTTTTCTGGATATTTTAGTAAATGGTATATAAATACTGACAGAGATTGGTACAGGCCTTTTCTTTCAATAAATCTAAAATTATAATTCAGTACATAGGATCAGTTCTTTTATAATTTTTTGAAAAATAGAGTGATTAAATTAATAGAGATTCTAAAATTATCTGATACAATATTGAT
>NW_017275108.1:31420-38393 GCF_001594065.2 Cyphomyrmex costatus
ACTATTGATATCAAATCTTTTATACAAATGATACATGTCATTGATTTAATTAAATAATAAGGATAATACCACGTTGGTTTTTAAAGATTAGAATTTAACTTGGCGCCTACTATTGATATCAAATCTTTTATACAAATGATACATGTCATTTGAATTAAGTAAATAAGGATAATATCACGTAGGTTTTTAAAGATGGTTCTACTAAACAGCAAATGTGATTGGTCAGTTTCACAGTCGATTAAGTAATTGACGTTGGTGAAACTGGTCCAAATGGTTTTCTGACCAGCAGCACCCACTCTTAGCGCTTTTTTCTACCTTTTTTTTAAAAAGGTAAGTTTATATACACATATTATAACATTAATTTATAATTACACTGTTATGTTAAATTACTCGATCAACAAAATATTTAACAATTTTCAAATCAAGATGAAAATACAAAAAATATTTCAAAATATTTATTATTGAAATTCAGGGAAAATTACAAAATTTTATCAGTAAAATCAGGGAAATGTCAGGAAATTTTAGGATGAAAAATTTGTGGCAACCCTGGTAGAGTAGTATCTCATTGCATATATATATAACGGAAAGAAGTATGTTTATATTTGCTAATGCCCATTTCCCACCAATGCAGATTAACTTATTTAATCTCGGTTCAATTTGCTCTTCATCTTTTTCTAATTCTAAAAATTAGAAAAAGATGAATAGTAAGTTAAACCGAGATTAAAGTTAATCTGCATTGGTGGAAACAGACATAATAGATTAAAATACGCTATTGTGATCAATTTTTATTGATATGATACTCTAATTCTTATTTTGTAACTATAAACAATTAAGAAGTTGAAAAAGATTTTGAGAGTCCTTAAATATATTCTCAAATAACATTTATGTTGCACAAGATATCTAAAAGACGTCTTTTAGAAGTCTTATGTCTAAAACATGTCTAAAAGATGTCTTTTAGATATCTTATGCAACATAAATGTTATCTGGGTTATGTTTTGATACATTATTGATACCTTTGTTTCGCGGAAGCGAACGGTTCGAACTTTCGCGTTGCGTGCAGCGCGCTATGTAATCGGATCGATATATAAATCGTTATTACTTTACAACAATAATATTTAAAGAGTTAATACTTTCCAAAAACTAATAATAGTACATTGTGTAACAGTGGGGGATAGTTTATAGCGCGGGATGGGCGCGAGTACACACTACACGAACGCTCGTGCTGACCTATAAACAAATATGCCCCCACTCGCTACACATAGAACTTTTCATTACAAGTGCTCGTCGTAATGTGCCTATACCGAAACGTTTTTGCGTAGAAGAGTGGAGTTAGAGAAATAACTCAACGGCTGAGGTATTGGCTATTTCCCGCACGCAAAAGCGTTGAGGTATAGGGCACATTACGTGCACGCGTAATGAAAACAAAATTGTAGTACTGATAAAAGTTGACAAATCGAAAATTCGTACGATAACTTTTATGATCAAATAAATAAAACTACGAATTCGAGATTATTTTGAAAAATTCGGCATTTGGCTGTGAAATGTTTCAAAAACTTTTTATATGCTCTATATATATTTCGAGAAACATATTGAACTTCTGTTAAAATTTCAAAGAAAAATATTCATATTTGGTTGAGATATGGCGAGTTAAACACAAAATTGAACATGAAATATTTTAATTTAAAAAAATTACTTTTTTTATTTATAACTTAAAAACCAAAAATGCAAATTTTATTTAAAGATAAAAAAAATGTGCTATGAATTTTCTACAAGAATCAGGCGTCAAAATTGAAATTAGAGCGATGTCCAAAATTAGTCCTGCGGACAATACTTATCCCGCGAAATCCACGCGTATCTCCTTATAGAATCCAGCTCCTCAATTGTATAAAAAATGAACCAGATAGTATAACGATTACGTATTTTGATTAGATTATTTAATTAAGTGAAATATATAAGAAATGAAACATAATAAGGACGTAACATTTGCAGAATGCGAATATGTAAAGATATATTTCAGAAATTTATTTTTCCTCTGGTTTATTGAATACAAGTGTATATGCGCATTTGCCGCAGTAATGACGATCTTCCATTGCCGCCATGAATACACCAGCGCCGCACTGCTCCATAGGGCATTCTCGTCTCAAACGGTGAATTTTTCCGTTTTCATCTACCTGTAAATTATTTTTATGAATGCTCAATTTCACATACACCAGTAAAAAAGTGTTAGTATTATCCATTTTATCAACTGGACGCAATAATTTTTTAACCATTTTTTTCGTATGTATTACTTTCGAGATTTGAAAATTCTTCACCAAAATTAATAAATGTAGACGAATATCACAACTCGGGCTAAACTTTAATTAAATCGGGATTTAATATGAAAGCTTGACAATATACACTTTATGTAAAAGATTCATAACATCATGCATGTAAAACAAAATCGTCTTTAGGCTCCTGATTAGATGATAGAATATTATAGATTTTTAAAAATGAATCTATATAACAAAAAAATATATTAGAAAATTTCATATACAGGGTGTCCCAGAAAGAGTGCAAAAAATTACGTGAACAGGTAGAGCGGATTGAACTGAGTCGAAAAGTCGTCTACGGTTTTGCAATTTTCGCAATAGTCAACGAGATAAAATTTGGTAAAAATTACCGAATACCTGCATTCACCCGTCCTACTACTGCCAACAGTGTACGCTCATGATAGCTCGTCGGCGCGCGGATCGCGGAGAGCGGGGATTGCCTGGCGAGCCCCAAACGCCGATGAGCGTACACTGTTGGCAGTAGTAGGACGGGTGAATGCAGGTATTCGGTAATTTTTACCAAATTTTATCTCGTTGACTATTGCGAAAATTGCAAAACCGTAGACGACTTTTCGACTCAGTTCAATCCGCTCTACCTGTTCACGTAATTTTTTGCACTCTTTCTGGGACACCCTGTATGTGTATAAATATAGAATCAAAGAAATGAAGAATGAAACAGATAGAGCAGTATTAGCCGTAATTGTATCCAGCAGTAGGTACCGGGATCTTGATTCACTTTATGTGTCTTTTATGACTATTTATTGACTATCAGGAAGGAAGAGGTAAGGATAATTGTAAGTCAATTTTTGTAAGTGTTTCAAAGCACTCTCATTATTTTGTTTCATCCAAATTCTCTTTATGCTGGTATTTTATTTACAAATAATATAATACTAAATACAAGAAACTTACACGTGATATTTTTCGCTTATGATATCACGGTCTTATATACTTGGACTATTTAGAAATTTTAAAGTAAAAATTATTTTGATATGATAAAGAAAATTGATAACATGAAAAAAGGAAAAGGATAGCAATATTTACCTTATAATACTTAAGCACTGCTAGCTTGACCTTCTTCTTCTTGTGCTTGATTTTCTTAGGGGTAGAGTAATTCTTCTTCTTTCGTTTCTTGGCACCGCCTCGCAAACGCAGCACCAAGTGTAAAGTAGATTCCTTCTGGATGTTATAGTCTGACAAAGTCCTGCCATCTTCCAATTGTTTACCAGCAAAGATCAATCTTTGTTGGTCTGGTGGAATGCCTAAAACGATAAAATTATCCCGTTTAGAAATTGACAGTAATTTATTCAAATTAGTATTAGTTTATATTAATAAAAATGTACACCATAATTTTCTTCATCTATCAAACATTTATCAGACGCTTGGGTGAACATAGATTTTTATCCACATTTTATTGGATAAAAATACAAAAATAATAATTTGTTTCTTTTTCTTTCATACATATATGTATACATATATAGAAATACTAAAGTATCACAAGAGTTTAAGATTAAATTTCAAATAAATAAATAAATTTTGTTTTGATTTAATTTCAAATAGATTTTATTTAACGATCAATATAATAAATATTTATTATTATTTTCCAAGATTGTTCTGTAGATCAACAATTTTCTTACCTTCCTTGTCTTGAATTTTTGTTTTAACATTTTCAATCGTGTCTGATGCCTCAACTTCAAGGGTGATAGTCTTCCCCGTAAGAGTTTTCACAAAGATTTGCATGATTAGCAATTCTGTAACATATTACATTAATTATATATTTTAATTAGCTAAATTAAATTTAAACCATAAAAGAATCCCACACATTTCATATAGAAAAATGACCCTGGTCAAATTGCTCTGTTTTGAGATGTTGTACTTCTTGTAATTCTGAACAAATGTCTCCATTGCCACATTCATATAAAATCAATAGATAAAAAGAGATATAGCGCTTTGAAGTTACAGAATTTGAGTGCCGTCATACCTCCTTAAGATAACTTCATGCTTTCTTTTATGTGTATACATACACATGTATTCTTGAATGTATGATAATTTTGAGCACATACATATAGACTATATTATTCTTTAGAATTCAATTTTAGTGTAACTCAGAATGTAAGATGTGAACCACAATTCTAGGATATTATTACACATGTAAGACTGATGCAAGAACCTTGGGATGTTGCACTCATATAACGAGTATTATATATAATAGTTTTTAGGCTATGCCGACATCAGCTTAATGTGAAATATCCAAACAGAACTGTCTTAAATCAAATTATAAATATTGATTTAATAGGAATGATGAAGACTATTCTTGATATGGATGATATAGATGAGTCAAATGTGATTCAAATTAAACAAGCACTCTGATGTGAGAGGCAAGGGAACTCATGTTAAACAAATGTTGTATATCTATTACACATAAAAGCATCAAGTTATCTTAAGGAGATATGGCGGCATCCAAATTCTGAGATTTCAAAACGCTATATCTTTTTATCTATTGATTTTATGTGACAATGGAGACATTTGTTCAGAATTACAAGAATTGCAACATATCTCAAAAACAGAGCAATTTGACAGGGTCATTTTTTCATATGAAACGTGCGGGGTCCTTTATTTCAAGAATTTGAAAAATCATAGATATTGAGAAATCGTTCTTCATTCAGACATATAGGAAGCCATTAGCGAATTGGATAAACCACAGTGCAACCATTTGGTTAAAAATTTTTTAACAGATTGCAGTATGTGTGGTACAAGCTTTCAAATTTGAGACTGTCGGTGACACATGCACTCATATATAGAAATAAAAGTTAAGATCCAACGTGTCAATGACAAGAAAGCGACGAATCGTTAAATTTTGATGAATGCACGAAATATTATCCCTACCGCATGTGATCGTGATTATTGCGACAAATCGTGAGTAAATGTGATTAGATCGCTGAAATATGGTATGTTAGCATGTAATATGTGACAGGAAGCACAAGGCTGCGTTCAAGAATTACGCATAAGTAATTCTAGGCTATAGTTATAACGACTATAAGTTACGTATATTAGAGCAAAAATACACCCAAGAATTATCTGAGAATAATTCCTGAATACACCTTAATGGAAGACGTTTGGGCCATTTGGCCATGTGTTTGATTTCACTACGTCGCGAATGGTTGCGAATACGAAATTGTGGGATGTCATAATTCGAAATATCGGACAAAATATAAAAATAAGCAACAATCATGTGTACGATTGTTTATTTTCTCTAAATCTCTAAATTATATTGTACAAAATCGTGATGTGACTCACCCCCGATCACGCTATAAGGCCTACAAGAAGATGAACAGAAAGATGAAGAAAGAAGCGGATCAATGTTGCCAACTTTGATTGTGAACTTCGCTAGCTGGGTATCGATGGGCGAGTTCAAGACGGCAAAGCGGCTAGGTATGCTTGCCGAGCGATTGAATATAATTGGTTATTACTTATAGATCCAACCAAACATACTCGATCGCTCGGCAAGCGTACCTAGCCGCTACGTCGTCTTGAACTCGCCCGATCTTTGACTAGTGGCTGTTTTCCGCAAAGCGCATATGCGCGCATTCCCCTATAGTATACGTGACGCTCACTATATAAAATGCGTGCATATGCGCTTTGCGGAACGCAGCCAGTATATAGCATGGACATAGAAATATAGGGACAGAGCATAACGATGCGGGGGGGGGGGGTCCCACTGCGGACGGTGCGACGAGGTAATATGTGCCTAAGTCTGATTGGCTGTTATAGTACGCATGCGCAAGTGACAAGTGTGTTGATATATGTGCATGCAACTTTACCACTCTAAAGCTGGGAGCACAGACTTTTGCATAAAGGTACTTTTTCATGCGCAGCACGCTGCAGCAGCAATTCGTTACTATTGGTTAAGAATTTTATGTAAGCTAGATGACGCACTTCCGGCGCAAAATACATTTTGCCGCAGTTCGTTGAAGTTGAACCGAACGAACAGCAAGCAGCAAACGGCAAAATCGAGGCAATATTATTTATTGCAATAAATATTAGGAAAATAAACGAAGAATGGCTTCGGATAAGGTACGAATGTTTGTAAATTAGATTATTTTATACTTTACACTTTACTTTTTCAAATTTGTGGTAAAGTATAAAATGATCTAATTTACAAACATGTATCCGTACCTTATCCGAAGCCATTTTTCGTTTATTTTCCTAATATTTATTGCAATAAATAATATTTTCATAATGAAACGACGGACATATTGTACGTTTTCTCGATTTTGCCGCTTGCTACTTGCTGTTCGTTCGGTTCAACTTCAACGAACTGCGGCAAAATGTATTTTGCGCCGGAAGTGCGTCATTTAGCTTACATAAAATTCTTAACCAATAGTAACGAATTGCTGCTGCAGCGTGCTGCGCATGAAAAAGCACCTTTACGCTATTCCGCTGCATGGGTTTGCACCCTGATTCTTCTTCTGGTACTCCAACTCCACTTTTTTACATGATCATTACGAAAGGGTTATGCTGGATTCACACTGCATCCGATTTTCGTCGTATGACGATTCTGCAACCAATCAGAAAAATCGTATCATCGATACGAAGCAAAATTTTGTTTCCTGATTGGTTGCAGAGTCGTCGTACGACGAAAATCGGATGCAGTGTGAATCCAGCAT
>NW_017275108.1:41237-42480 GCF_001594065.2 Cyphomyrmex costatus
ATAAATATACTACTTTATTTATTCCCTATTGGTGCTACCTAAGTATTTTTTGTTAAGAATTTTAAAGCATTAATTGTATTATTTGTATTTAAATTTAATTTTTATTAAAGTTTCTTAATCTTGTAATATTTTTATAAATTTTATATATTCTTAATATATTAATTTTTATATTTTCAATATATTTATAATACTTACTTAATTGTTGTTTTTATTTTATGAAAGACATATTGCAACGTTTTTTTTACATAAAAGTTTTTACAGAAAATATTTAATAATGTTAATATAAGTTAAATAATAATAAAAATAAAGTTGTAATTGATTCTACTTTAATTTTTACGAATTTATTAATTTTTACAATTTATAAATTTAAAGAAATTTGCGGGAATGGATGATAAATGTCGGACCAATCACAAACCGGGGAGAAGGTGGCCAGACTCTTATTAGAGGGTCACTAATAAAATCGGGAGAGTTGCGCTACTATTGTATATACTGTGGTCTTGAAATAGATGGCGTTGTAGAGCATCGGTAAAAACATGGTATAAACACATGGGTATGCTCATCCGGTGGACGAATTTAGAAAGCCTTTGCGCATCACTCAGTTTACGTCACATTCGGCTACTTTCGGATGCTTTCGGAAGCTTTCGGACTCTGAGTGCCAATGAAATATGGGCTGCCGTATTTATGATATTCGTTAAAGCGGTAAAGTAAGCAAGAGTTTTTATTAAAAATAATGGCTGTTTGTGCAGTAAAAGTCTGCAATAATTATTATCGAAAAACGGTAAGAATGAAAGGAGAGGAAATAAAATATTTCAGGTTTCCTAAAGACCCTGAAATTGCTGCAAAATGGATCGAAGTGTGCGAGGAAAATGTAAATTTAACGCATGGTAAGGTTGAAATATTGCATATTAACGCATAAACAAATTGATAGTGTAAATGTAAATAACTAATCTGATTAGGTTAACTTTTTGATAATTATACAGAATCACTCAAGCAGCTTAAAAATCGATCAAATTAAGCTTATTCGACGCGTTTTTGCATGAAACGAAAGGATCTGGCAGAAATAAGCGTCGCTCTGCCCTACGAACCGAGATATTTAATGTTAAAGTTGACGACTATTCAGGTTAGGAAATCTGTCAGACCTCTGTCCATGATCTCTCCCTCCCCCCCTGTTGAGGGGCGCACGATTTCTACGATTGTACTGTCGGGGCAGACCTCTGACGACGGTGTGGGTGCGGGGGGGGGG
>NW_017275108.1:42503-100171 GCF_001594065.2 Cyphomyrmex costatus
CAGAGGTCTGCCCCGACAGTACAATCGTAGAAGTCGTGTACCCCTGTGCAGGAGGGGGGGAAGTTACTTCGCGTGGAAAGTTCAACGTTTCTGAACAGGGAAAGCTGTAGAATTTCGCGTCTGACAACAATATATTATATTTGTTTGGCAGTGTTAATTTCAAATATCGTGCATTCTATTGGACTCGAACCATACCAAGCGCATGCGCACGAGATCAGAGAGTATGAAGAAGGCATACTCGTAGCACTACATGTAGTCGGTAAGACAGATTTCCTAACCTGAATAGTCGTCAATATTAACGCTAAATATCTCGGTTCGTAGGGCAGAGCGACACTTTTTTCTGCCAGATTCTTTCGTTTTATGCAAAAAGGCGTCGAATAAGCCTAATTTGATCGATTTTTAAGCTGCTTGAATGATTCTGTATAATTATCCTTTTTACAATCAAACAAAAATATCACGAAACTCTTGGTGAAAATTTGTTAGAATTTTTACATGAATTAAAATGCTTTCAGAAGTATTGAGAAAGAATACACTTTTTCTTATAATTTTTTATTATATGGGAATTCGTATAAACATTCGTATAAACAAATCTAGATTTTAAATTCTTTATTAAAAATATTTTTAAATTATATGAAAAATTTTCACCAAGAGCACTGACAATTTCATCGATTAATACTATTGTACAATTCCACCTTATTTATTTATGTATTTATTTATGCTGAAACAATAGAGGATAATAATAAGGGCAACTCTGAGAGTCAACGAAACATTACAAATTAAATTTTCCTGTATATAAAAATTTTGAATTTAATTAAATTTCGTATGCATACATGACATGTTTCGGCTCCTTGATTGAGCCTTCTTCAAATGTAATGATTATCAAAATTTCTTAATAAATATAGTCATTACTTATATTATAATTCATTTCATCGTCCATTCCTCAAAAATAAGTTACAAAAGAATCTTAAATGATCATTATATGTATATATTTTTTTTGTAAAGAGAGCACAATGAAAGTTTTTTGCTAATTGCGTATTTCTACAATAAATAATGTGAATTGCTTTTCAAGAAAAGTATTAATTGTTACTAAAAGTGTAAAATCACCTTCCTTTATATAAATTATTTCACAATTTATATAATGGAAGATGATTTCTTTTTTATTTTTTGAAATTATTTGTGATACGATTAGAATAAATTATTTGAATTTAGCGGCGAGAAATCACGTTTTTAAAAGTCAATCTTATTAGAAAATACCGTAATTCAATACTGTATGTAGAAGTACGAAGTACTAAGCAAATGCATTTTGAATTTACCGCTTAATGTGACGTAGACTGAGTGACATTTCTGATTGGTTGTCTGGAACTATCATGCGCGTGAGCATACCCTTGTCTTTATACCATGGGTAAAACAGGTATTGAACGTGATCCTACTTTGCCAGAAAAAGTGAATTTTTTAATTTTTTTCCGATTTTCTCATGAAATCAGGGTTTGCTGTATACCTTTTCGTGCGTACTTTTAAGTGGGGAGCACAGACTTTTGCATAACGCATAAACCATATACATTAAGAATTTGATTGGTCCATTGACTCATGCATAAGAAAATGGGCCAATGAAATTCCTTATGCACATACTTTTTAGGATTTTGCAATCCGTATCCGTAGCGGGGAGCACAGACTTTTGCATAACGCATAAAGCATGTGCATAAGGAATTTCATTGGCCCATTTTCTTATGCATAAGTCAATGGACCAATCAAATTCTTTATGTATATGGTTTATGCGTTATGCAAAAGTCTGTGCTCCCCGCTTTAAAGCCAATTCGGATCTTTCTCTTCGAATAGAATCATGGTAAAAACAGCTGTTTTAGCGTCGCCTTAAGTGAGGTTAGGCATATACGAAAGGTACCGCATGGCTGACATGGTTATCGGCAGCTAAATTTTTTGTTGTAAGTTTATCACCTTAATTATTTATTTTATTAACGTATTTATCATTAATACGTTCTGTCCAATGAATAGTTTAATGGTAAAACACTCGCTGGTCAAACAAAAGATTTGAACTTAGTTCTCGATCCTGTTCCCTACTGATTACATTACAAAAGTTACAAAACGAAATCATGTAATTATAATAAGTAAATTACATAATGGATTGTTCCAAATCATTACCTTATTTTTTAAAATCACATAATTTGAAAAATCATGATATTAGAAATATCATCTGTTATGTGATTTTATACTTATCGAATTTTAAAGAATTAAATAATTAAGAATAAAAAGAAAAAACATGATTTGGAACGTTACATAATTTATCTGTTTTAATTACATGATTTCATTATGTAATTTTGTGATGTGTTTTTTTCAGTAAGGTTGTATAATGTATGTACATTATTAGAAATTTTAAATTAAAAGAACATTCCACTGCAATAAACTCAAGCACTGAAGTATACGAAATGTAAACAAATCCAAAGTAATGCATTGTGATGTTGCTGCTTTTTTCAAACAATAAATTTATAATAAATATCATTGAATTTAATTCTTAGCATATTCGATAATATTCTAGTTCTTTACTACATATAATGGATCATTCGTATTCCGAATTAATTTTCATCATTTTTACAAGTATGCAAAAATTATTAAAAATAGAGAGAATATACAGGATTCTTAGTATTCAAAAACAAAGAAAGAAAAAGGCAAATAAGAGTCAAAAAACATAAAATACGTTCTACAAAATCATCTTATAATGCAATATATTAAATTAAAGATTTAAATAAAAATTATAAATAATAACAGTATATTATTTAATTGTATGCATAAAAACAAATTAAAAATTAAAAAAACGTGACGTTTTGTCTCTGTATTTGAGCTCTCTTCAGATGTATATTTAGTTTTGTACATCAAGGCAGTCTGATATTTTAATATCGTATACATCTGAAGAGAACTCAAATACAGAGCCAAAACGTCACGTTTTTAAAATTTTTAATTTGTTTTTATGCATACAATTAAATAATATACTGTTATTATTTATAATTTTTATTTAAATCTTTAATTTAATATATTGCATTATAAGACGATTTTGTAGAACGTATTTTATGTTTTTTGACTCTTATTTGCCTTTTTTTTTCTTTGTTTTTAAAAATTATTAAATAATTCTTACATATATTTTAACATTTTTAGAATTTATAAAAGAAAACATATTAAAAAGCATCTTTAGGATTTATAAAAAGATATGTATTAAAAAAAGAAAGAATAGAGACCATTATTTAACCAAATGTTTATTCAAAGAAAAGTAATATGTTGGACATGAATGATCGAATCATGCATTGTATTAAGAATTAATAGCAAAGATTTCTTCTAATAAACGCAAAAATTTAAAAAGAAGAAAAGACAACATGTTATGCCCGGAAACATGGAACTTGGAACCACTGCCAAATTACACCACCACATTACACCTGGATATGATAAAGAATGGAAATATAATCACATTAATGAAGAATCATTACTTCAATCATTCCGTAAGCTAATAATTTGTTTCAAAATTTAGCAAGTTTTCAAAATTTTGACAATTTGTGTTTTGTATGTCAGATATCCATGGTGCTACCTGATACAGTTACTGTTCCCCAAAATTTACACAATTGTCTGTCAGAAGATACAGATTATTATCGAGTAAACAAATTATGTGTCAGCGACCTTTTAAACACAGAATTTATCGAAGCTTTTGTTAAAAAAGGTAAGTCTATTAATTATTTTCCTTATATGTTTAAGTGTATATACAATAAATAAAAAAATCTATAACTATTTATACATAACATATAGGTATATACAGACTGAATCATTTTAAATGATGCATTAAAATATTTCTTGAACAGTGCATTTTAGAGAAAAATGTTTCAGACAGAAGTTATATGGTTTGATGGGGAATATAAGATGGTGCTATTGGTTTGACCTTGGAAAGTTGTTTAAAGATCACGTAAAAATCATCATTAATTTCTTAAAAATAGAATAATATATTTTTCATTATATCATATATTCTTATAACTTGCCTCGAGAATTTCCTAAAACTCTATAATAAAATTATTCCTCAATAAATACTTTTCGAGTTATAAGGCCTCAAAGGTACAATATCATCGGCAATATCCAAGATGTACTATACGGAGGTTATTCAATCAGATTTACACCTCGTACGTGCGTGCGTGCGTGTGCGTGCGGCGCGTGCGCGCGTTCATTGTACCTCTGAAATCTTATATCTCGAAAACTACTTAATGAAAAATCAAAAGAAACAAACAAATTGTCAATATGAGCCAACACAAGTTCTCGGTGTGTACTTTTTATACAATTTATTCGAAATGAATAATAAAACGTATATACGTTTCGACCTATGGTTAAGGTTCTCTTCAGTACACATTTAAATTAATATAAAAATAACAATTAAAAATAAAAATTAATTAACTTTAGACGTAATATCAATTTTTACCAATGTACTAATAGATCTAGTTTTAGACTATCGAAGAGGTAGAACCTTATAGAACGAAATATTGACATTTCTAAAACAGAATTTTTTAAAGCACTTAAATTGGTTTTAAATTCTACATTTTTTTATGTTTAATGACAAATTTTATGGACAAACCTTTAGTGTACCTATGGATTCACCATTATACCCCATAGTTGCGGATATCGTGAGGCAGCATTTATAGAAACGGTTTCTTTACAAAAACTCAATGACACCGGTGTTTTATATAAGATTATGTTGATGACATTATTTGACATTGCTCTAGCTACAGACAGGGCTAATATTGATAAGATTCTTAATATATTTAATTTTCAAGGAATGGAAGTAACTCGTTACTTGTAACGAAGTTACAGTTACAAGTTACTTTTTTGATAACTTTGCTGGTAACTGCGTTACTTTCTTTTTTTGGTAATTATAACGGTAACGTAGTTAACATTTTTTGGATAATGGTAACGAAATTTACAGTTACTTTTATCGTTACTTTGCATACGATTAAATACGTTATTCTGTTATATAACAATTACATGTTATTAATTACGACAGCTATAAATGTGGTTGTAGAACATTGAGTGTTTCTATTTAATACAGGCGTACAAGCTATATTAGGTTTAACTTAATCTAAACGTAGTACATACTTTGCTCTAATTGAGCTGTGTAAAAAGCTTTACATTTCTGTGTACATTTATGTTGAGCAATTGGAAATTATTTCGTTTTGCAAAACTTCTATTATATATTTTAATTATAGCGTTATAATTTTCTTTCTATCAAAATATTTGATTTACAGCTAGAAGTGTAGATTAAGTAAAAATATAGCTGTATTATAATAAAGAGATTATATGTATTTCTTAATTTTCTTTTTAATTTCTAACTTATATTGTGATTCAGATAGTCCTATACAATCCTATATAATCTTCTAGTTTTCTGCAAAGTATAAAAAAATTCCTTTACATAGTGTCATTGTTATATTATGCTATATATACATTGCTGTGTGTATATATGTATTGTAACCGTACTTTTGAGTGTCGACACAACTTCGTCGCGTCCTCCAAAAGAAATCTAATTATGCGAAAGCTCTTCGTTAGAATACAAAATACTTAAAGGAGCAATAGTGCGGTTCTTCATTAATTCTTTCGTGATTCGAGAATTTACAGTAGTTGACAAGTTACTTTACTCAGCAAAGATCTTAATCGCTATCAAAAATTCGTTGGGCGCCAGGCACGAGAGAGCGTGCCACTCTTCGCACAAATCGTTAGATAAATTGCTCGGACAAGAAATTAAAGATTACGCGGATTCTCGCGACGGAACTAAACAACTAGCTCAGCCAACGGAATTGGCAGAGGGGAGTGGTTCGCGGTTAGCGGGGAAATTGTCGGAGAACGATGGAGAGGCTGAAATAAATGCACCAGAATTAATAATAACAATAAAGAGAAATCGATATATTTAATAGAGACTGTACAAAAATGTTCGAAAGAAAGTACGTTACAGCGTTGACCTTCCGCGCTCTGATATGCGGCGCAATAACAATAAACCGACTATTAACTGGCCGTCGACTACAGAAAGTAAATTCGGCAGTAATTCGCCGAGTAGAAATATGCGACCAAATCTAGATCTTATTATGTTAACAATAATTACTTCGTGAATAATTAGAACATACGATTTTACATTAGACGGCAACGATTCTCTAATGCGCAATAGCGCCAGTCTCGGCTTTAAAGAATTCTCAACAATTAACAATTACACAAGTGACTTGGCGGCAACGAGGGCGAGCAACAACAATAATTATACTTTTCAATAATCTCAGCGTCCGAGCGAATGGCACGCGCCTATGGCAACGATTACTTTAAACGCCTTGAGGCGGTGAATACGACATCGGGAACTCTAACACGAAATACCGAGTAACGCGCGATCCACTCGAGACGCATTTCACATACCGCGATCGGTGGTTTTACACAAATTATAAGATAACGCTCGCCTCACCACGTAACGATCCCTCGTTGATCCTTCAGAGGAAAACCTCCGCCTCTAAATTTCTCGGCAACGGTAGACCGCATTCTTAGTTCCCAAAAGCTCCGGAGATCCCGTGTCCTCTTTACATGAACTCGGATCACCGCGCAAGTGATAATCGGGAGCATTCGCGGATCCACGCAGGCCGCTAGGCCCCTCTCCTATCGGGTCGCTCTTTATTCTAATTGGCTTGTTGCTGTCGCGCAACCCCGCGACTAATCACAGCGAGTCCTGTGGGTTGCGTATCCTTTGAGTCTCTGGCGCGCTTTTCCAAATTAGCTGGCCGAGGCTTTCCGTCTTGATCAGTGGTCTTCTATCGCTCTCCTCAGAAGTGGAGGCGGCTGCCGATGTTCGGGCCGTGCTGAGACGGTCCCTTATCACGTCTCTCTCCGAGTCGTCTGCAATAAAGGTGCGACAATCACCAAATAATATCCAAATTATCAGAGGTTACAAAACAATACGACCTGCGTGTACCGCGCTCCTTGAGGACACAATCGGAATCTTCTTTGGTGGTTTCTTGCTTCCTCCACGACGTCTTCTTTCTTCCTTCCGTGAGTGAGGCGGCAACATTACACGAATCTAAGATAACCACCGCTCACGCTCTAATGTGACTAATAATCGTTCTTTAAAAATCTGAAATTACTAAATATTTTATATAAAAGAATATACAAAACGAAACAAAAAAAGTATAAATTTGGCACGCTCGCTTGTGCCCTCGCCCTTCGAGTTTAGAGGACACAGGATCTCCATGCCAATGCACTTACGAGTGACGGACACAAAGTGTCACGTCACAGTATATATATATACATTGCTTTTCAAAATTAACTTGGAAAGAAAAAGGGGCACTAGGAGTTAGGCGCAGATAACTTCACGCAAACGCTGATATTTATCAAGAAAAACTTATTTATTACAAAAATTATTCTTACATGTTTCGGCTTATTTTTGACAACAGATTAAAGGATGTTTAAACACCGCAAGCTCCCCCACAATCGAGAAATAAAATCAGATGACAATTTCATCTTAAAGAACACAATAATATGACTAATAAAGGCAGAAAAGAAAAATTAATAAATAGAATGCTGGAATTCAGGGAAATAATTTCCCAGAATTTCTAAGAAAACTAATAATTTCGAAATTGAATTTATCATAATTACGATTATTTTACCGGAAGTAGGGAGACTCACCATGTTCACAACGATACTGTATCGCAAACACTCTCAAAACCGGTCTTCAGAATAATTTAGGCCAGTCAGTCTCAGACACAGTGAGTCATAACAATTTGTTAGACGGTATTAAATTAAAATTATCAAATTGCAGATAACAAATGTTAACACTCAACTACTGTGCACAAATGAGACTGACTAGACAGACGTGACAGACAACAATGCTATTTATATCCTGTCTATGATCGGGAAGTAGATCTTGGGAAGCCCCTCCATGTCCGTTTGTAAATTAAGTCCGTGTGCTTGTCTTCTGATGGATATCATTTCCGAAATCAGTCTTTTCCTATAATGTGGTTCATCATCCAATATTCTGACGTTATCCCAATCAAATTAATGATCCTCATGCAGCCGGTGCTCAGTTATGACGTTGCGGGTGGACGTGTTCCATCTGATATGATTTTTATGTTCCGCAATTCTTGACTTTAGTTGTCTGCATGTTTGTCCCACTTGCATCGCATAACTTGCATCGCAATTCTTACAAAAAATTTTATAAACAACTCCTGATTTCTTTTCACGCGGCAAAGGGTCCTTATGCACTCTAATAAATTCACGCAATTTATTACCACTGTAATACGACACTCTCAAATGGCTGTTGTTCAATCTGTTGAACTTCTCAGTAATACCTCTCACGAAAGGCACGGCGAACCATGTGGGTAGCACTACATCCCGACTATGATCATCTATGACTCTCCTTTTATTTCGAGCCGTAATAATATTCTTCAAACGACTATTAATATTATCAAATGTAAATTTTAATGGATAATCATTCTCCAATAAGACCTTAATTATAAAACGAAAATTGTCAAAATAAAATTTAGGATTCGAAAGTAAAATCACTCTATCAACCAATCCCATCACCGTACCTCTCTTGTGAGAAACTGGATGCTGTGACCAAAAATTCAAGTATCTGCCTGAGAATGTCGGTTTATGGTACCAATCAAACTCTATCAATTCATTATTCCTAATAACTGTAACATCCAAAAAATTCAATCTGTCTCCACCCACCTCCATAGTGAACTGAAGTCTAGGATGCTGAGAGTTAAAAATGTCAATAATATGATTAACCAACGAAACTGGTGCTGCCAAAATAATATCGTCAACATATTTATAATAAAAGGGCATCTGAAAATTAATCAAAGATAAAGCCCTATATCCTCCAACTTCCGCATAACCAGATCCGCGATGACTGGGGACAACGGAGAACCCATAGGAGAGTACCATAGTTCTGCTTATACATAACTTCATCAAAAACAAAGTAGGTGAAATGCAATATATACTGTACTGCTTTAATGAAATCATCTTCTGGTAAACAACAATTTCTGGAGATAAACTGCCAGTTATCTTTAACACAATCCACAGTATAATCAATATTGGTAAAAAGGCTAACCACATCAAGTGACATTAACTGAAATTCCTTATTCAGCTGTTTTCCATCTAATTCTTTAATAAGCTTAAAACTATTTTCTATATGACTATTGGCTTTAGGAATAGTTTTTCTGATAATGTCTTGTAAAAATACTGCTAATGAATATAATGGACTATTCAACGAAGAAACTATTATACGAAAAGAGCCATCCTGTTTATGTATTTTCGGGAGAGCGTAAGCCCTCGGGAGCACACCATCACTACACGACAACCGCCTATATGTGGATTGAGATATATATTCCTTTTTCTTCCATTCTGTCAATAGAGTACGTAAGTTTGTAATTTATCTTATTGGATCCTTTTTAATAACTTCATATGTGCTTTTATCCTGAAGCATCTTATTTATTTTGGAAACATACGCCTGCTTATCTAATGCTACAGTCACATTACCTTTATCCGCCTACGTAAAAATAATTCTGTCATTCATGTCTTTTAAGAAAGTTCTAGTGTCCCTTGCTAATTGTAGAAGACCTACTGTCTACTTCTGTCTTATGCAGAGAACACGATACTAATAGCGTTTTCGATTAACCGACTCGACCCGACTCCGGGTCGGGTTGACTTCGATCACAAGTTCGATTTGAGACTCAGATTACTTGCATTGACCTGCACAGTGTCATGGCGGAAGAGTTGTCTTCTATGACCTCAATAATAATACCTCAGAAATAATCAGAAATTATTTATCTTACCTACTTTAAATGATATATACCATTTATCGACTCGCACAATTTTCGTAAGATAAATAATTTCTAATTATTTCTGAGGTATTATTATTGAGGTCATAGAAGACAACTCTTCCGCCATGACACTGTGCAGGTCAATGCAAGTAATCTGAGTCTCAAATCGAACTTGTGATCGAAGTCAACCCGACCCGGAGTCGGGTCGAGTCGGTTAATCGAAAACGCTATAAGCTATTTAACACTGGAAGTGAGTGATTCGTGATCGAAATTCTCTCTTCACCAGAGAATTTATAAACATTACTCTCAACACATTTAATAAGATCGACTATTAAACTCGCTCTATTATTCGATGGTAAAGCAAAGTTATCCCCTAATTGTAAAAAATTCTGTATCCTAGAAGGTACGGAAACCGTCGATAAATTCATGAACCATCCATCCCTTTGTGAGTCAAAAGACGGTGAAGAAATCAACGGAACGAAAGGCTGAGGATCAATTCTTATCTCCTCAATCATCCCCTCAACCTGATCTTGAACTTTTGAGTACAATGCTAACTCCATAGTGGAAATATATAAGGTGAAACAATGCGCATAATGGCGGCTGCTTAAAATTTCAATCAATCAAATTTGCCCGATGAGGTAACGCGCTAATTTTAAATGTTATAAGTTACTTGGAAATAAAAACACCGTATTTATATTAAAATTATTCATATTTATTAATTGTAATTTAAAAATTGCAATTTTAAAATAGTAAATAACAGTTAAAAAATAATGTAATATAAAAAAAAAAAAACAAATATAATTGAGAGAGAAATAAATAAATAAAATAAATGAATAAAATCTTACATCTAAAATCTACACATCTAAAGTAAACAAGTATCAAAGAGTAATATTACAAATATGTTTTAATTTTTTTTTCTTATTTTTTTGACTATTAGTCATTGTAATCATTTTATTTTTTTGTTTTAATCTGATATACGTTCTTGTTCGTACTAAACATGCAACAACCTCTCTCGGAAATGTATACTTTATTTTTTGACAAACTATTTCAGTTAATTTATCAAAAATTTTGTCTTCCACACTGAAATCATTGCCATGAAAAGCAATAAATTCGGTATTCGTCACTTCTGCAACTCTTAAGAAGTTCGTAGAAGGACGATACAATTTCTTCGAGAGATATATGACAGCCAGTCATCAGCGGGAACCATCATTTTGGTTTTGCAACCTAAATCAGGATATTTCTGTCGAAACTTGTGAGCCACGAAACCTGCTATATATGTGAGACCTTGAAATTCTACGTGTTCTTGAGCGATGTTATTTTCGAACTCTGACAAAAATTGTAACTCTTCTTCAGTAGCAAAATATTGTTTTATTTGCGTAGCTGGAATACACAGTATTATACAATATCAATATTTGGAATACATCATATGTATACATACAATACTATGCTTAACAATTGTGTTGGATCCTGTTGGCTTATATTATCTCACTTAATTTAGATCTATCTAAGGCTGTTTTCCGCAAAGCGCATATGCGCGTATTCCCTTATAGTATACGTGACGCTCACTATATAAAATGCGTGCATATTGTGTGCATATGCACTTTGCGGAACGCAGCCTAAACTAATCTAAACTAACCCTGCTTAAAATTTTCTATAAAAAACTATAGGAACATATAAAGTTTGTATAGGTATTTATAGTTTTTAATAGTTTCTATAGTAGCGCACGAGAGCGACTATAGAAGCTCTACAGTTATCAATAAGATTCTATAAGTATAATAATAGAAAACTATTGCGGATTGGAATTTATCGATTCAAAACGCTCATTAAAAACTATAGAATTTTCTTAATAGTTTTTTATAGAAAATTTTAAGTAGGGAAGTGTTTTTGATTCATGATTTTCATAATTATATATATAAGTTATATATACAATTAATTAATTATTTATATATACAATTATCCCAGCAAACACCAAGTTTTTTAAGCAAGATATGTATAAATGTAGTGTAATACTTCATATTTCTATGAAATATTACAAAAATTTGCAATTAAATGTAGGAAATTTTTTAAATTACCATCGGTCTCAAATTCTCCTTCGTCAATATCTTCAGTCACTGAAATATTTTCGATGTTATCCTTCGTAGAGTTTTTTCTTAAGCTGTTGTCACATAGAAAGAGTTCTACTTCTTTCGTTAGTCCTTCGTTTTCGTTTTCAAAATTTAAGTCATCTAAACGTTGTCAGATGGATGATCAAAGAAACATTGTTTCTAGGTGATTTCGGTTTTCTCCTTATTTTGTTTTTGGGTATTACATTCCATCGTGATTCCAATATTTAACTCCTTCCACAAGCTCATATTTTTGGCACCCATATCGCTTGTTGTGGCCACTACTGTGTACCCTATGTCGTAAAGCGATTTAATAATATTAAACAAAGTTTCTTTTGTCATGGGCTTGGAGAATTCGTAGTAAACAGGTTGTTTCCATTTTGAAAAGAGGCCATGAGCTAATGCAACTTGGCATGCTGTATGCGGTCCATAAATTTTTTGTTCCTTTCTATCTAAATCTATTTTGTTCGCAATGTATATTTCATCGAAACTAAATACACATAGTTTTTCTACCAAAGTTAGATGCTGTCCTTTCGTCTTCATTATCTTTATTCGTGAAGAATTCCGGGCTTTACCTGAAAATCAGCGACCCATCTTCGCAGAGTTGAGAAACAGGGTAATGGCATTTTCATTACTTCTCGACAATAATTATATGACCTTGCACTCATGCATCGAAAAGCAATAGCTTTACTAATATCTTCGTTAGTCCATGGAATCCGCGATTTCTGCGTCATGAGGCGCTTCACCTGTCCAGGTGTAAATATTTGCTCGAATATATTAGCCATTTCCTTGCATTTTTCCATATCTTTCTGCATAGTTTCGATTACGTTGTGTTTCTCTTCTAGCTTGGTTTGAAGTTGGACAGCCGTGGAAACAAGCTGTTCATTTTTCTCTTGCATTTCCTTCAAAGTGGCTGACATGTTTTCATTTTTCTCTTGCATTTCCTTCAAAGTGGCCAACATGTTTTCATACTCCTCTAATGTTGGTGGTCGTTTCGATTGTGATGGATGTCTGAAAAATGTAATGTATGAAATAATTAATACAGCGACTTAAAAAAACATTTTAGAAAAAGACAAAGCTATATAGTATATTAATATTTTAAAGAATACGTACTCTTCATTATAGATAGTACTCGATTCTGTAGCATAGACACGTTCTGGGATATATTCTTCTGTAGCATAGACACGTTCTGGGATATCTTCTTCTGTAGCATAGACACGTTCTGGGATATCTTCTTCTGTAGCATAGACACGTTCTGGGATATCTCCTTCTGTAGCATAGACATGTTCTGGGATATCTCCTTCAAAATTATTCTTTGTAGCACAAACCAGTTGTTCATACGTTGGTATTCCAGTACTGTAACCGACATACGAAATGCATTGTCATATTTTCTTATGTAAAGTATACGTTGATTCAATGCTTCACTTATAATAAAAATAATCAGCTTTAAAAGTTATTTGTATACAAATCGTTTAGAATTCAAAAGTCTTACCAAATACATTTCTCCGAAGATCTTATATTATTGTCGTCGCCAGCTTTTCCAAATGTATATAATATCTTTTGCCTTTTATTAGGTAAGTCCAGAAACTGAGTTGGTACTAAACCTCTTTTCACTTTACGTATTACCTTTGATGTAACATTTTTAGAACGTGGTTTTGTTGTATGTTCCTCAAAACGGTCTGACATAAGTGTATCTCACATACTGCTTCTGCAAATACTATTCATGTAAATTGTTGCAATACATATTTTATGTAAAACAATATACATATCATTAAATCAGACACAAATATTGTTGTATAGAACTACGAACTACACAAGCCAAATATGTGTTATAAGAAACTATTCGAGCGAGCTGTAAGCTCTTGCAGTTATTTTATGAATTCACAAATAAAGAATTAATGTTTTTTTTTAAAGAATATAATTATTGTAATATGAAAAATATAAATACAATGTAATATTTACTAACCACGCGTAACATTCGAATTTTTATCCCTCTGACAAGCTTGTAACCATTCTCTTCACAACTCAAGATCTTGAGGAAATGAATAATATTTAAAATGTTTACTAAATACATAATTACTTCGATTCTTACAATTTTTAACAAAACAGCTTGGCATTTTAAATATTGTGGAAACGTCGATTATTAAGGTTATTGTCACCATGCAACATATTATGCGCCGACCCTGAATTTTACATCACCGGGCATATTTGATTGGTTCACCGTTCCCCACTACTTTTATGCTACTGCGCATCCATCAGATTGCTTCACCTTATATATTTCCACCATGGCTAAGGGTCTACGCACAACAGGAGAAATATTAGGAACAGATATTAAATATAAGAATTTTAACCTGTCAGAAAGCGCACATTCCACAGTACACAGTTCTGATAGGTTAAAATTCTTATATTTAATATCTGTTTCTAATATTTCTCCTATTGTGCGCAGACCCTAACTCAAACTTACTCCCCTCTACTAGAGATCTAGAAAACAGAGATGCGTCATTGAAGGATATGGCTTGATTGGCTGTCTAAATTACGTGATCAGAGAGCCATTTTAATTCACTATTGCATCTAATAGATATAGTTTTATAACGTATGTACATTAGGGTGGCGCAAGAAAAAAAAATTTCTGAATTTTGACAAGCATACATCAAAAGTAGGTTCAGTACATGAAAAAAAGTACTCTCAATTTTTTTTAGATTTTTCGGACAATATTTAGAGGTCGCTGTTTTTGTTTAAAGGTCGTTTGATGTAATAAATGACAATGAATTGATATAGTACGTACTGTATACGATAAATGATAACTGATTATTTTTTTTTATAAAATAGACATTCTCACGTACATTTTGAGAGGTCGTGAACCTATTTTGGTCCAGTAGAATAAAAGATATGATTTTTTAAATTTTATTTTTTAACACTTTTGATTAATAATATGTCTGTACTTTATCTAAAAAAAATCTAACGATATGTTACTATTTTTTTTCAAACAATGGACATTTTAGCGAACATTTTGAGACGTCGTGAACCTATTTTGGTCCAGTAGAATAAAAGATATGATTTTTTAAATTTTATTTTTTAACACTTTTGATTAATAATATGTCTGTACTTTATCTAAAAAAAATCTAACAATATGTTACTATGTTTTTTCAAACAATAGACATTTTAGCGAACATTTTGAGAGGTCGATGACCTCATTACGTTAAGTAGAACGGAAGATATAATTTTTTTTATATTATGGTGCATGCCATTTCGTAAAAGAAGTGGCTAAATGTACGTTAATAATAATGTTAATACCACACTGCTCAGTAGTACTGAAGAAGTTCATATTAGTAAATGACGTATTATAAACATATAAACAATAACACTTGTAGAATGACATTACCGTCAGTAAGCTAAGCGTCAACAACAAAACAAATGAAGTAAAATGATAATGAAAATTCTGAAAGTCGAGAATGAAATTTTCAATACTTTTTGTTATACCTACAGCGAATAACGCGCTTGATCAAGCCTTACTTACATAATTACAACAACTAATATTTGCATACAAATTTGCATAATATAGTTATTCATATTAATAATACACATACATTTAGCCACTTATTTTACGAACTGACATGCACCACAAAATTAAAAAAAGGCTATGTCTATTTGCACTGCAGAGTGCCTCCATTATAAACACGACCGTGTCCGCAATGCATCCACGCCCGCATCCCTGCCCTGGTGTGAGTCTAATCGAGCCACGCATCGTGCCTATAATGGAGGCACGCTGCAGTGCGAATAGACACAGCCTTAAAAAAATTATATCTTCCGTTCTACTTAACGTAAGGAGGTCATCGACCTCTCAAAATGTTCGCTAAAATGTCTATTGTTTGAAAAAACATAGTAACATATTGTTAGATTTTTTTTAGATAAAGTACAGACATATTATTAATCAAAAGTGTTAAAAAATAAAATTTAAAAAATCATATCTTTTATTCTACTGGACCAAAATAGGTTCACGACGTCTCAAAATGTTCGCTAAAATGTCCATTGTTTGAAAAAAAATAGTAACATATTGTTAGATTTTTTTTAGATAAAGTACAGACATATTATTAATCAAAAGTGTTAAAAAATAAAATTTAAAAAATCATATCTTTTATTCTACTGGACCAAAATAGGTTCACGACCTCTCAAAATGTACGTGAGAATGTCTATTTTATAAAAAAAAATAATCAGTTATCATTTATCGTATACAGTACGTACTATATCAATTCATTGTCATTTATTACATCAAACGACCTTTAAACAAAAACAGCGACCTCTAAATATTGTCCGAAAAATCTAAAAAAAATTGAGAGTACTTTTTTTCATGTACTGAACCTACTTTTGATGTATGCTTGTCAAAATTCAGAAATTTTTTTTTTCTTGCGCCACCCTAATGTACATACATATATATATATATAGAGAAAAATTTAGACAATACAGTGTCGAAGTGCAATAAAAAACTATTATTATGGTGGAAGTATTCTTATTTGTGTGAATATTTAATATCGGACTTAACCTAACCTAATCTAATCTTTCTACCTTTTGCATCAACTGTCATCAGCTTATTGGTCAAGAGCACTTATATTGAATTAAAATGGCGATGGTTACCTAACCCAACCGACGCAATGTCGCATCTCTGTTTTCTAGGCCTCTACCCTCTACTACATCTCCACCTCCTTTAGTCTCAACAATGGAAATCCTCCTTTGATAAAATCAAATAGGTTTAGTATTATTAATAATATCATCACGCATTTCTTCTCTATGTTTCAATAACAGCCACTGGCATCTCAAATCAATTCTACTCTTTTCACGTAAAAAGAAAAAATGTGAAGCCTCCCCTGTTTGTTAAAGAAGGAGTTAAATCTGTACAAGGTTTCCCAAGGTCTACTTCCTGATCATAGACAGGATGTAAATAGCATTGTTGTCTGTCACGTCTGTCTAGTCAGTCTCGTTTGTGCACAGTAGTTGAGTGTTAACATTTGTTATCTGCAATTTGATAATTTTAATTTAATACCGTCTAACAAATTGTTGCGACTCATTGTGTCTGAGACTGACTGGCCTAAATTATTCTGAAAACCGGTTTTGAGAGTGTTTGCGATACAGTATCGTTATAAACATGGTGAGCCTCCCTACTTCCGGTAAAATAATCGTAATTATGATAAATTCAATTTCGAAATTATTAGTTTTCTTAGAAATTCTGGGAAATTATTTCCTTGAATTCCAGTATTCTATTTATTAATTTTTCTTTTCTGCCTTTATTGGTTATATTATTGTGTTCTTTAAAATGAAATTGTCATCTGATTTTATTTCTCGGTTGTGGGGGAGCTCGCGGTGTTTAAACATCCTTTAATCTGTTGTCAACTTTAAATTATATTTTATTTATGTAATTTTTTATTGTCTCTGAAGAAGGCACAATTGACAGATATTTAGGTTAGGAAACCTATCACATCGATACAAATAGTTATACAAATTCTGTTTTATAAACAAATTCTTTACTCTAGAAACAAATGCTCTGGTATAAAAATACAAATTTTAGTTTCACTTACATGTTCTCATGTCTCTTTCTGCCATTGATGTGATAGATTTCCTAACCTATCGTCAACATTAACGATTAATGTCTCGATCCGTGGGTCACAGTGACACTTTTTTGCAATATTCATTTATTTTGTGCAATAATGCGTCAGAGGTAAGGAGGCTAAACTTAACAATTACCGAAAGAATAGATTTCAATATACAAGCGGGGTTAGTTGAGTCACTTGACCCAACTAGTCCCACACCAATGTCGGCTCAAATATAATTTTAAAACAAAACTGTCAATCATATAACAACTTATTTGACGTTGAAATTATAAAATATGCTAATAAGTTGTGATAAAAGAGTATATTTGGTTACTTTTAAATGCTTCAATTATTAAATAGACCAAAAAGAATACTTACCTAATGACTTTACTTTCACTACACAAAACTAAAAAAATGATTATATATTTCAACTGACGATCGAGCGGAGACTAGCGTACTCAGCGCAGTAATATGCATCTTCGTGCTCGTCTGATGCAAGAGTGACATGTTCGTACACGTCTCGGTTACCGATATATTTAACATTGTCCAACTTGCCCCTTTGCTCATATAGCCCCGTTCTACCCTACTTTTACCAAATTTTTAACGAAGGACGAGCGACGGCTAAAACCTGTTGGAGGTTACTCGGGGTCATGACCTTGACAACATATGTCAAGGTCAAGGTCATCGGAGGGTGATCCTCTTTTGTAAAGGTTTACCATATGTTTTACTTACGCGTGCACGTAATGTGCCCTATACCGCAACGCTTTTGCGTGCGGTAAATAGCCAATATCTCAAGCCATTGAGTTATCTGGAGACACGGTAGTGTCTCGGCGCTAAGCCAAGCGCGCGACACTGCCGTGCCTCCTTTACGCGACACGAAGAATTTTTCGGGTCGAGATGATCAGATCTCAGTAACGGCTGAACCGATCAAGTTCTACATACGCTCAATCGACAGGAAATACTAAAATTGTATGATAAAAGTGCTTTCATTTTTTTTCTAAGTAATTTATTTTTCGGGGGGGCTGCGAACCTCTCCTGCTTCCTGCGCCTCACGCACCATCCCATAACTCGCTTCGTTCGTGCGCTCCCGCGCCCGCGTCGCACAATAAACAACTTACCACACATGTTACACAATGTATTATTGCGTTATGTCTGAATAGTATTAATATCAGCACGCGAATATTAGGGGGATTACATACGCAGTATATAAAAATCACATATAATTAGAATAAGCACTATGATCTAGGTTTGACCGTTATAGGCTGTTCTTCTTGTTTGTTTATAAATAGTTCCTAAAGTTACGAATTCTATTATACCTAGTTTAAATAGAGATGTGTTTACTATAGGAATTTGAAACATTAATAAACTTAATAAAATTATTAAAGTCCACAAAGATATAATACTGATAAGATGCAAAAGAATAATGTTGTCTATAAAGTGAATTGTAATTGTTGCGATGCGTCATATGTGGGACAAACTAAAAGAAAGTTGATCACGAGGATTAATGAGCATAAACATGGTATTATAGGTAATTCAGCAAGGAATTCAGTATTGTCCGAACATTGCAATCAATTTGATCATTCTTTTGATTGGAACGATATTCGTATTATGGATGTTGAATCAAATTATAAAAAGAGACTGATTTTTGAGACGCTTTTTATCAAAAAACAAAAGAATGGTATAACACACAAAAAGACAGAGAAATTAGACAAAGCATCAGGAGACGCGGTAGCGTCTCCGGCCATGTTCAAAAAAATTGTGAACGCTACAAGTCTCTTATACGATTATTTGGGATCATTATCCTCATAAAGGTAAACATTTTTGACATATCCGATCAGCTGAGTTATGTTTCTTTATTTTCGTGACAACTGTCTTTAAGTACAGATCATGTTTTAATTTATAATGTTCGTTCGAAGAAAGAAAATTTCACAGTATCTGACCTACCGTAAGGGCGACTGTTACCAACGCCGATTAAACGCCGATTAACTTAATCGACGATTAGTCCATTGGAATTGACCAATCACCTCCCCCTCTTCCACCAACAACCCCCGCCATCCCTCTCTTCCACTGTAATTCACTCTTTTTCGTTATTACAACTTTTTGACTTCCTCTCTCACAGTCTAATATACAATATTCAACTATAATTTACATATTTTAAATTCCTGTTTTAATGTGACGTTTATGATTATTTAGAATCATGATACGAATGATTTTCTTCGACTGTGAGAGACAATATTCATACGTTTACTTTCGACTTGATTGACAATAAATTGACCAATTGACTATGGCTTCTTGCAGGGAATGGAAAGTTACTTTTTAAAAATAACTAGTTACAGTTACTCGTTACCGAGTAAAAAATGTAACGAGTTACAGTTACAGTTATCGCTTTTTAAAAGTAACTCGTTACAGTTACCGTTACTCGAAAAATAACTTTTCGTTACTTTTCCGTTACTTTTTTAAAATCAATTTAAAAATGTACTTTTGCATTTTTTGTATTTTTTTTTTATATGTAACACTGACAAATATATAGTTTTATTTTTTTAAAAAATAATGTAGAATGGCTCAAATAATAAATTAAATAAAAATAAAATGAGAATGGTTACGAGCCAAAAATGAAACAGTTTATTTCCGATAAGAACGACGATGACAATGTAATTAAATGTATAAATATATATTAGAACAATAACATGGATAAAACATGATAAAAACAAACGACGTTTCGACACTTATTGTCATCGTCTTATTGGAAATAAACTGTTTCGCTTTTGGATTCGTAGCCATCTCATTTTTCTTTTATTTAATTTATTTTTTAATTTTTTAAAAACACAATTTTGTAATTCTAAAATCTGTAAAATATGCAGAAAACTGAAATATTTGTATGGTCCTATGTATTACATAGAAGATAGAAGTGTAAAATAATTACTGAATCATGACGGCCGAATGTCTAAGGGCTTTCAAGTCTTATTGATAAGCGCTATAAATGACATGTATCCAATCGAATCGTGTTCAATCGTGTGCAAAGTAACGACAAAAGTAACTGTAAATTTCGTTACCGTTACCCAAAAAATGTAACTCGTTACCGTTACAGTTACCAAAAAAAGAAAGTAACGCAGTTACCAGTAAAGTTACCAAAAAAATAACTTGTAACTGTAACTTCGTTACAAGTAACGAGTTACTTCCATTGCCTGGCTTCTTGTATTATTATTATAATTAATTTGTTAATGTTCATGTTATTATTTGAGATTGAAAAGGACTTTGTATAAGTCAAAACGTTTCTTGTTATTATTTTTAATTTTTAATGTATAGAATTTAATAAATATTGTCAACTTTATTTCGGCTTGTTTTATACCATTAATTTAATATCGTAATTTGTCGTTTTTGTAAATAGTGTTGTTGTCTCTCGCGTCTGTGTAGTCAGTGTCGCTTGTACACAGTAGCTGAGTCTTTTCGATTCGATGTTTGGTTTTTTTTTTTAATACTTTCAATTCAATATTTAATAATTAGAGTGACTCACTGTGTCTAGCTGATGCTGACTGGTCAAAATATTCAAAAGACCGGTTTTTGAACACTGAGTAATGTTTGCGATACGATATCATTGTAAACACAGTGAACCTTCTCACTCCCGATGTAATAATTGTAATTTTAATAAATCTTTTTTTGAAATTAGCTTTACATTTTCTTAATTCCGACATTTTTATTTATTTCTTTTCTCTTTTTGCTTTTCTCTCATCCTCTCTTTTTCCTTCATGATATGTACTGTTAGATGGAATTAATATCAGATTTGACTTTCTAGTTGTGAGGAACTCACTGTGATTAAACATTTCTTGATCTTGTTTATTTATGTTATTACTTTGTTTCTGAAGAAGGCTCAAAAATGAGCCGAAACATGTAAGCACATTCTTAGAATAAAGAGGTTTTGTTTGTTATATACTAGCATTTGTGCGTAAAGTTATCTGCGCCTGACTCCTAGTGTCCTTTTCTCTCAAAGTTTTTATTTGATTTATAAGGAGTCTTTGTTATTTAAAATTATTATATGTTTTTTTTAACTCTTTATTGATGCCTCTATAAGCCATACGTATAAAAGGTACGTGTTAAAAAAGATTTTTGATTTTGTTGGAAATATTAGGAAAATGGTAAAGTAAAAAACTGTGATTTTTTATTGTTTTCTTCTTGAGTTGTCAATTGTTCTTCAACAAAAACATCATCGGCACAATTAAAAAAATCAAATTTTTGGTGGTCTTTTTTGATAGTTGGAAAGATTAAACTAAGAGGGTAATCGTTTTATTTAGTAGAATTTTTAAAATTATGTCAAAATTCTCTTTGTAAAAACTTGGATGTAAAACAATTACGTAAATAGGCCAATTACGGTCAAGCTAGATTTTGGTAGCTAATGTAATGTGTGAATTTTATTTACCACGTATGTGGTCCCGTTAATCGCGTGCCGAAATATTTTCAGACTTACAACGCAACTATAAAACAACTACCGTAGTAATATCACTTATTGTTAGTTAAATTGACAAGCAATCTAACAATTTTTTATGCTTATAGCATCTTATTGGATCTTAATAATATATTGAAAGACATATTAAAATTTAACGATGTAAATGTTAAAGTAATAATGAATCGAAAACAAGTTGTTTAGAGTTGCGTTGTAAGTCTGAAAATATTTCGGCACGCGATTAAGGGGACTACATACGTGGTAAATAAAATTTACACATTACATTAGGTATCAAAATCTAGCTTGACCGTAATTGGTCTATTTACGTACTTGTTTTTCAAATCGACGGTCCAAAACAAATCGTAATTTTGGATGTAAAAGTAATAATACCCTATCAGTCAAATCAATAATCATTCACCTATTTTTTCCACAGAGTGGATACCATGAGAAGTAATTAAGAAAACGACCTGAGAATGTTGGTTTTCGATACCAGTCGGAAATAAGAAATTGTTCTTTTTTTTTATCAAGCAGATATCCAAAAATTTTAATAAATCTCCATCAATTTCCATTGTAAATTTTAGCCTTGGATGAAGAATTAAATATATTAAGAATTAAATATTATTAAACAGTTAAACAGTTATTAACAAAAAAAGTTTCGAAATTAACGTATCATTTCTCGGAAATTATACATATTAACGTATCATTTCTGCCATATATGTATCATAACAAGTACTATTTTTACATCTTCTGTTTAGAAGAAGATGTAAAATTAAACTTTCCACGCGAAGTAACTCTCACCTCCTCCAACCCCCTGCGAAGGGGCACACGACTTCTACGATTGTACCGTTGCTATGATAGTACTATCGGGGCAGACACCTCTGTCGACGGTGTAGATATGTGTGTGCGTGCGAGCGTGCGTGCGTGCGTGTGCGTGCGTGCATGCGTGCGCGTGTGTGTGTGCGTGTGTGTGTGTGTTCCATTCGTTATATAACGATTATGAGTCTATTACTTGATATTTTACACACACGTACCCACCCACACCGTCACAGAGGTCTGCCCCGACAGTACAATCACAGCAATAGCACAATCGTAGAAGTCGTGTGCCCCTGTGCAGGGGGGAGGGGGAGTTACTTCGCGTGGAAAGTTCAACGTTTCTGAACAGGGAAAGGTGTAGAATTTCGTGTCTGACAACAATAACTTTAACGCTAAATATCTCGGTTTGCGGGGCAGAGCGACGCTTATTTCTGCCAGATTCTTTCGTTTCATGCAAAAACGCGTCGAATAAGCTTAATTTCATCGATTTTTAAGCTGCTCGAGTGATTCTGTATAATTACCAAAAATACATCAATACTTCGCTTGGAACTCTTGGAAGTCACACTTTATAATGGAAATAAAACGTAATTTTTCAAACTTTTTTTTATCATAACTTTTTAACGGACAGCGACCGCCACCAAAAACCTGCGGGGGGTTACTCAGGGTCATGACCTTGACAACATATGTCAAGGTCAAGGTCATCAGGGGTGGCTCCCCTTTTCTGAACTTTTACCAAAATTTTTTCCTTATCCAATATCTGCACTGAATTTCAATCAAAATCATGCGATGATTCAATACGATGTTAAGTAATAACGGATTGTTGAGAGGTGTTTCTGTTAATATAATTTTTATGCTCTTTAATACGTGTCATTTACTCGTCTGTCCTATATATGAACAATCACAATTATTACAATTGATTTTATAAACTATCAGATTGATGAGATTGTAGTAAAGTATCTTTCTGAACTTTGATAAACTTATTAAGTTTGCTATAATTTTATTAAGTTTGCTAAATATATTAAGAATCTCATCAATAGAGCCCGGATTAAAGTTCTAAAATCGCGTTGGTCGTAGCTAGCTCTCCCCACTTTCACATCGCTAAAGGTTGCGACGCACGGTGTAGTATCAATGGTGGGGAGCGACGGTGGTGTGGCAACGGTGTTATTCGAAACAAGGAACGGAATACAAGCGAGAAAAATACTAAATATATAATATAGCAGATACATTAAACTGTTATTTCCAGATTTTCCCTATTATTTCGAATACTTTCAAAATAACTTTATTCGACATTTTGTAATAACTTTCTTTATCTATAAAAGTAACACACAATAAAGTACATTTTTAAATTGTTGTAATTAAAGCCTCTTCGTTTTTCGCTCAATATATTTTTATACTGAGAAAAGCTGCGTTCTACGTCGCAAGAAGTAATAGGCGCGTACTTGAAAAATTGTAAGTCCTTTTTTTTTTCTTCTTAGTTAATGGCTCCAGCCTCCATAGATACACAAGCGGAGGCAATACGGCCAGATCACGTCTAATTGATTTGTCTTAAAATAGGTACGATAGCGGGTGATGCAATGCCCGTGAAAATGGCGTTGCTCGATAGGACACCGGGTGCCTGTGTCTACGGTGTCGTCACATCGCAATAACGCGCGTCAGGAGTCCTGTTGTCAAAAAGACGAACAACCGAGACGAGCCCATCCGCGGACACTCATCATTGAGGTTCAATGCTCGGTCGAAGTCGGCAACACTTTCAAAAATATATGGTTAATAGCACCCGAACTGAAACGCGTCCGCCGCGGTCGGGTGGTTCTTCGGAACTAAATTGTAAGTCCTGTTTGAAAGAAATTTGTTTTTGCAAGACCTTGGAGAAGATGCTTTTATTGTCTTGTTGTTAATTGTCCCACCGCGCACCGCCGCGTTCCCCCCTATTGATGCTTCTCGCAACAGCTTCGAGCATGACGAGTAGTAGTGGGGATAGGAACGTGCTATGATCGATTCGAATTGGTACGTCCATCGGCGGAAAATCCGGGCTCTACTCATCAATATTAGCCTTGTCTGTAGCTCGAGCAATGTCATCAATATAATTTTATATAAAATACCGATGTCATAGAGTTTTTTTAAAGAAACCGTTTCTATAAATACTGCATCACGATATCCGCAACTATAGAGGATAATAGTGAACCCATAGGGACACCGAAGGTTTGTCCATAAAATTTATCATTAAACATAAAAAAAATGTAGAATTTAAAACCAATTTAAAAAATTCTGTTTTAGAAATGTCAGTATTTCGTTCTATAAGGTTCCATCTCTTCGATATTCTAAAACTAGATCTATTGGTACATTGGTAAAAAGTGATATTACGTCTAAAGATAATTTATTTTTAATTTTAATTGTTATTTTTATATTAATTTAAATGTGACTGAAGAGGACCTTAACTGTAGGTCGAAACGTACATACGTTTGATTATTCATTTCGAATAAATTGTATAAAAAGTACACACCGAGAACTTGTGTTGACTCATATTGACAATTTGTTTCTTTTGATTTATTCAACTGAGCCTTTTGATCATTTCATTTTTTAATGAAAAATATTTTTATTATATTATTTTGGAAAACTCTCGAAAATAGCTACTAGAATATGCAATAAAATATATATTTCTATTTAAGAAATTAATGATGATTTTACGTGACCTTCAAACAACTTTCTAAGGTGAAACCAATAGCACCATCTTATGTCCCCCTCCAAACATATAACTTTTGTCTGAAACGTTTTCTCTAAAATGTATTGTTCAAGAGATATTTTATTGCATTAATTGAAATGATACATCCTGTATATGTATACACACAGGATCATTCATAAATGTCCGAGCAAATATCTCGCAACTGGTTAAAGTTACAAGAAAGTTTAATAAGAGAAATTTGTACAGGGTGTTTCCGATACATACACATCATTATGTCGGGTTGCCTATCTGATTTTGGACAGCGGTGAGGTGAGGGGGCAGCGGAAGGCAGAGACGATTCGAAATAATATTATGATTTTATCTTGTCTTATTCCCCGCCAGAATTGCGATCTAATATCTTATTCTTATTACTATGTCGATAAGCAGATTCCTGCGGATGAGCATGCCCCTGCCGATAATCAGATAGGCAACCCGACATAATGATGTGTATGTATCGGAAACACCCTATACAACTTCGAGTCAGTTACAAATTGCACGTAAAAGTTTTTTTTTCCACTCATGGCTTTTTCGAGTTATGTAGGTTAACATAGTTTTTTTAAAATGGATATCTATCATTTTTTTTGCTTTGTCTTTATAGTAGGGAGAATTTACAAACAACATCATACCTAATAAAAAATTGTTACTTTGTATCGTTTATAAGATAATCGACATCTTAAGTATAATATCAAAGTAGTACTGATTGGTCTCTTAAGTAATTTTGAATGTTGTTTAACCCTTCCTCGACACTATGGGTCAATGTGACCCGTTGGTTCAGTTTGAACGCTTATATCTTTCTGGCAATTCAAATAACGGCGGTTTCATGGCCCTCTGGTGGCAGTCGAGGGATTGAACTCTGTGGATGATTTCCTCGCGATCCCGAGCCCTCAGTAGCCGGTGAGCGTCGGTGATAAATTTTTTTTCACATATTTACCTATGTTTCGAGAACCTACATTTCAAATTTTAGCTAATTCCATTGAAAATTAAAAAAAAAATTTTTTTTCGTAAAACTTGATTTTTTCAAAAAAAAAAATTTTCGCGAATTTTTTTAAGCATGTTAATAATTTTTAATACTTTTTTTATGATCGGATATCATTTAAGTATGTCCAAAGTATACGTCAGAATTTTTTCAGGTCGATCGGTGCATTCATGACTGAATGGCGAGCGATCAAAGTTCGTCTCGGGTCACATTGACCCGCACTGGCGTATTTGATTGAAAAAATAGGTGTGTCGAGGAAGGGTTAAAATGTCAAAGAGAGGTTGAAGAAAAAAACAAATGTTTTTTTTTATAGAACATTTATTAACCCATAAATTTTTCGATTCATATATTCATTAAAAAGACGACTGACTGATTAGCAAATACTGTATTGAATTTCATACACCGTGCTATACAAATACTTTGTTTACAAAACAAGCATTCGCGTATTTTGACGAGTCGAAGATCAGTGATCTTGTTCGACATAACCGACTTAGAAATATTAGTTTAAATTTTGTTTTCCAAATTGTGATATGGAAAATCAACTTCTTAAGATTCAAATTATATTCCTATAAATCCTCATTCTCTAAATAATTGTGATATCAAAAATATATTCTCCAGTATCGTTATAAAATAACGTGATTTATGTAATTCATAAACAGCAGATCAAAAGTCTATAAACATTAAATAATACTATTATTAAATAATACACCCAACAGCAAAATTAAAGCATCATTTATCCTATCCCTCAGAAATAGGAAAATTTCAAAAAAGTGTAACTTCGTTAAAAATGACCGTAAAACATTAAACAAAAAACATTCTAAAGCTTGAAATCTGTACTTTCGATAATAATAATTGATATTTTGATTTGATTAATTCTTTACGAAGTTGTACATTGTTAACAATCTTGCGACTTATTTAACATTGATAATGACCTAATAGAGGTCGAAATGTATGTTTTCAATTTTTATTAAACTTTATTTTTTTAACTAATGACACTCATTTACTAACATTTTTATATATTAACGAATTTTTGACTCGTAGTCCTGTTTTTTAATTATCTTTACGAAGTTTTGTAGACACAAATAAAAGTGCGTCAAATCTCAAAAATTTTTACTAATCTTGAGAAGTTTCATAGCGTGAATTAAAAATCGTATAAAAATTCGGTTTACAGCATTCGAAAGCGTGAACATTTCAATTTTCTTTTTATTGTTGAACTTTGTATGATTTTTTTTACCAAGTTATTCAACACACACATTGAAGTAAAAATGATTTTTCCTGTTATTAAATCCTAAAAAACTTACATCATAAAAATGAAAAAGTCAAGCCATGTTCAAAAAAGATCTTAAAAATTTAGACCTTTAAACCTTTAAATGATTATCTAATCAAAAAAAGATTTTCAAAAATTTAAACCTTCAAAACTTTAAATGATATTATATCTGATATAATATATTACCACGAAAAGTAACTGATATATTACAATATTAAAGGTGCCAATTTAAAATAAACATACATAAAGTGTATATTATCTAAATTTAATAATATATTACCACAAAAAGTAACTGATATGTTATTCAAGGTACAAGTTCAAAATGAACATACATACATATAAGTAAAACAGATTACAATTTGCAGATTACAATTTTTTAGAAAATAACTGCGATATGTTATTCTTAGTGCACAAAATATAAAAGTCGGTTATTGAGATTTGAAATTTATACTAGCCCGTACAATGAAAAATAATTGAGGGGCTGGATTCTATAAGGGGATACGCGTGGATTTCGCGGAATAAGTATTGTCCGTAGGGTAATTTTGGACATCGCTCTAATTTCAATTTTGACGATTGATTCTTGTAGAAAATTTCATAGCGCATCTTTTTTGTCTTTAAATCAAATTTGTAATTTTTTTTGTTTTCAAGTTATAAACAAAAAACGTATTTTTTTTAATGAAAAAATTTCAATAGGTTTTTGTGTTCAACTTGCCATATCTCAGCTAAATATGAATATTTTTCTTTGAAATTTGAACAGAATAAACATCGATATGTTTCTCGAAATATAAAGCATATAACAAGTTTTCGAAACATTTCACAGCCAAATGCCGAATTTTTCAAAATATTTCTCTCGAATTCGTAGTTTTATTCATTCGATTACAAAAGTTATCATACGAATTTTCGATTTGTCAATTTTTATCGGTACTACAATTTTGTTTATTAATTAAGGAAGTTTTTTGGAAAGTTTTAGCTCTTCAAATATTATGGTTGTAAAGTAATAATGATTTATATGTCGATCCGATTACGTAGCGCGCTGCACGCAACGCGAAAGTTCGAGCTGTTCGCTTCGGCGAAACAAGGGTATCAATAATGTATCAAAATATAATATATTTAAGGGCTCGTGAAATCTTTTTCAACTTTTTAATTGTTTACAGTTACAAAATAAGAATTAGAGTACTAATTATATCAATAAAAATTGATCACAATAGCGTATTTTTAATTCATTAGCGAATATAAACATACTTCTTTCCGTTGTATGTGAGATACTATTCTACGAAATGTAAATATATAAAAAACGAAGTGAGTAAATTTTTTTACATAATAACAAATATTCATCATTTTATTTATTAAATTAATTTATACATTGTACAGAATATTATGAGATCCACATAAAATTACAATAAAACTCTTATGTTATTGAAATTGCACATTTCTTTTATTAACGTAAGACAACAAATACTAAAAAGCTATTTTTGTATTTTCAAATTCCACTTATTTTGCTTTAATCGCACATTTTCTATAATAAAATATAAATATAATGCAAGTATTCATATATAAAGAAACTTATATTTTATACAAATATACCATATACAGCTTGCACTCGCGAATACACTACTTATTCATTATTAGACATGATTGAATCCTAAATTTCTTGTTCGTTACTTAACTTTGAAAAATATGTGTTGAACATTTCTCTTGCCTCTGTGGAGAAACATATCTTAATAAACTTATAACGTCCGTCATTTTAGCCTTAGTGATTCCAACTGATGGTGGAAAAACTCTTACAATATCATCCAACTTTAAATTTAAGTTAACTTCAAATAATTGATGTTTATCAAGTTTGCAGTTGTTATCAGGAGACGCGGTAGCGTCTCCTGCCATGTTCAAAAATTGAGAGACGCTACAAGTCTCTTATCCCAAGCCACCAAAGTCCATTTTTGGGAGGTGCATAACTACTAAAATATAAAAAATTTTCAATTGAACGTCATATGTCCTGAAAGGCGGCATCGACACGAGTAATTCGAGACAAAAAAATGTTAAATCGGTCAAGCCGTTCTGGAGATACAAGCGGTCGAAAAGTGATGATTTTTATGAAAAATTAAGAAACGTCTCCTTCTCTGTCTGTCTGTCTGTCTGTCCGTCTGTCCGTATTTAAGAACTTTTTAACATCCTCTTTTACCTTTCACTCGCACCTCCACCATCTTTGGCCCACCGGACCTCTTCCACTCGCCTCACCCTCTCCCCCACCACCAACCCCCACCTCCCCTCTCTTCCGCTGTAATTCACTCTTTTTCGTTATTACAACTTTTTGACATCCTCTCTCACCTTTCACTCGCACCTTCACCATCATCGGCCCACCGGACCTCCTCCACTCGCCTCCCCCTCCTCCCACCACCAACCCCCACCTCCTCTCTCTTTCGCTGTAATTCACTCTTTTTTGTTATTACAACTTTTTGACATCCTCTCTCACCTTTCACTCGCACTTTCACCATCATCGGCCCACCGGACCTCCTCCACTCGCCTTCCCCTCCTCCCACCACCAACCCCCACCTCCCCTCTCTTCCGCGGTATTTCACTCTTTTTCGTTAATACAACTTTTTAACATTCTCTCTCACCTTTTACTCGCAGCACCACCATCCTCGACCTACCGGACCTTAAAATATTAATTAAAATAAGAACCCGACTGCTGACTGGTACGACGAATATTTAAAAAGAAAAATTTTGAAAAATTATATATAATTGTAAAAAAATTTGTTTTAAATGAAGGTAATAAAGAAAATCGATGCGTTAATATCAGACGGTTAGTGAAAACAATCTTGGGGATTGTTTTGGAAGGGCGGATGCGCGCGAGTTTCATATCCCCCTCTCACCCGGCTCACCGATAAACTGAGCAGTCATCTTTTAAATACATATTAAATAAAATTATTGTTTTAAATACTTCCGACTGCTGACCGATATGACGTATATTTAAAACTATCGCAGTACTATCACGAATTAAATTGTTAATATATTACCACGAAAAGTAACTGATTATTAATTAAAGTTGCCAGTACAAAGTGAACATACGTAAAGTGTACGTAACTTTTGGCCGATTTTCGAATCGCCTCCGCTTTCCGCTGTACCCCTCACTTCATATTAAATACATATATACTATACATATTTGAAATATATATTTTAAATGATAAAATTATTTTAAATACTCCCGACTGTTGACTGGTATAAGAAACATAAAATAAGCTTTGAAAACTTATTTAAAATAAAAATTATCATTTTTATTAAAACATCTGTTTTAAATAACTTAATTTTTTAAAAATGAAAGTGGTAAAGAACGTTTAATTCTTTACAGATATACTATTAGAATATATACGTCTATAATATATCAAAAATTTAAACCTTTAAAACTTTAAACGATTATCTAATAATAACCAGTGTAGAAATTCAACCTCGTGCTGATCTAGTTACTAGATAGAAAAGTTGTGTCTTATCTAGGTACTAGCTAGTGTCTCTAGATAGTTACTATGCGGAAAATGTAACGCTCACTTCTCCCAGCAGCTGTATACGGAAAATTAGCTAGTAGCTAGACAGAAAAAATTAGCTAGTAGCTAGACAGAGAAAATTAGCTAGTGGCTAGACGTAAAATGTAAAAATTAGCTAGTAGCTGTATGGAAAAAAATTAGCTAGTGGCTAGACGTAAAATGTAACGCTTACCTCTCCTAGTAGTTGTATACGGAAAATTAGCTAGTAGCTATATAGAAAAAATTAACTAGTGACTAGATGTAAAATGTAACGCTCACCTCTCCTAGTAACTATACACGGAAAACTAGCTAGTAGCTGTACAGAAAAAATTAGCTAGTGGCTAGACGTAAAATGTAACGCTCACCTCTCCTAGTAGCTGTACACGGAAAACTAGCTAGTAGCTATACAGTAAAAATTAGTTAGTGGCTAGACGTAAAATGTAACGCTCACCTCTCCTAGTAGCTGTACACGGAAAACTAGTTAGTAGCTATACAGAAAAAATTAGCTAGTGACTAGACGTAAAATGTAACGCTCACCTCTCCTAGTAGCTGTATAGGAAAAATTAGCTTGTAGGTAGACAGAAAAAATTATCTAGTAGCTATACAGAAAAAATTAGTTAGTAGCTAGATAACGAATATAAATAAAAAAAAAAACATTTCATTTGGTCAATTTTTCTTATTCATATTTTTTATCTAGTCCCTAGATGGCTCCTACTACCAAGAATTCTATATCTAGTCACTAGATAGTTTTTTTAATTTACTATTTTCTCTCTATTTTTTATTATACTCTTCTTGAACAAGTGCTGAGCCCGCCCAATGATGCGTCTTCTCCTATTCCTGAAAATATATATATCATACCTTGATAAAAATCTTTTACATACCTGGTAGGATTTGAACCCGGGACTCCAGCTTCTGAGTTGATCACCTAACGTACTGCTCCACTGCTACACAGTCGATAGATGTTTCGAATTGTCCATATATGTTACTCAATATAAATAATATTTAATATCTAGTAACTAGACAGTATTGACTAGATTACTGACAGATTTCTTTATATTAAGAACTATGTAATGACGAGACATATTCTTTCATAATAAAGAAATTTGTCTAGTAGCTGCGTAGAAATTGAAAAGGATGTCTTGCATCATAATTTCTGACCAGTTACTAGATAGATTTTTTTCATATTAAGAAATCTATCTACTGACTAGACAGAAATTATCATATTGGTCTTACTTATTAATTACTATATTATAGTGACTAGACATATTTTTCCATATTAAAAAATCTGTCTAGTAGCTGCATAGAAATTGAAATGTATGTCTTGCATCTTAATTACTGTCCAGTGACTAGACAGATTTTCTTATATTAAGAAATCTGTCTAGTGACTAGACAGAAATTATCATGTCGGTCTTACGTGTTAATTACTATGTAGTGACTAGACATATTTTTCCATATTAAAAAATCTGTCTAGTAGCTGCATAGAAATTGTAATGTATGTCTTGCATCTTAATTACTGGCCAGTCACTAGACAGATTTTTTCATATTAAGAAATCTATCTAGTGACTAAACTGAAATTAACATTTCAGTCTTACGTCTTAATTACTATACAGTCTGTAGACACATTATTTTATAATAAGAAAATGTATCTAGTGTCTGTCCAGTGACTAGATAGAAAACTTATCTAGTGGATGCTGTCTAGTGACTAGGTCGTGACTCAAGTTTACTAGATGGATTTCTACTCGGACATACACACAAAACTTTCTTCTTAACTTATTGTACGTAAATTCACTAATCAAATCAATAAAATAATGGTTTTTCATCATTTCGCTTTCTATTGCTAATAATGCCAATGCGACGAAAATCTATACTTTCAATCATTGCAGAGGAATCTCCTAAAAAGATGGGGCCCGGGGCTACAGCCCGGCTACGTAGTGACTAGACACACATTCTTTCATAATAAAAAATCTGTCTAGTGTTCGAGTAGAAATGAATCCAGTTAACCTGAGTCACGACCTAATCACTAGACAGCATCCACTAGATAAGTTTTCTATCTGGTTACTCGACAGACACTAGATACATTTTCTTATTATAAAATAATGTGACTACAGACTGTATAGTAATTAAGACGTAAGACTGACATGTTAATTTCAGTTTAGTCACTAGATAGATTTCTTAATATGAAAAAATCTGTCTAGTGACTGGCCAGTAATTAACATGCAAGACATACATTTCAATTTCTATGCAGCTACTAGACAGATTTTTTAATATTGAAAAATATGTCTAGTCACTACATAGTAATTAATAAGTAAGACCGATATGATAATTTCTGTCTAGTCACTAGATAGATTTCTTAATATGAAAAAATCTGTCTAGTGACTAGCCAGTAATTAAGATGCAAGACACATATTTCAATTGCAAAGCGATCACAAGTTTTCTGTCTAGTCACTGGACAGACACTAGATACATTTTCTCATTACAAAATAATCTGTCTACTGACTGTATAGTAATTAAGATATAATACCGACATGTTAATTTCAGTTTAGTCACTAAATAAATTTCTTAATATGGAAAAACCTGTCTAGTAACTGGCCAGTAATTAACATGCAAGACATACATTTCAATTTCTGTGCAGCTACTAGACAGATGTTTTAATATTGAAAAATATTTCTAGTCACTACATAGTAATTAATAAGTAAGACCGATATAATAATTTCTGTCCAGTGACTAGATAAATTTCATAATATGAAGAAATCTGTCTAGTAACTAGCCAGCAGGACTTGCAGCTTGCAGTAGCTTATAGTCACTTGTAGTTTGCTGCTGCATTTATGGTATTCGGTTCTAATAATAAGAGTTTGAGGTTTTGTGCAAAAACGCGATGAGTGTTGACATTGTTCTGTTATCAATGTCATGCAAGTTAGAACCAGTGACGCAAACTCGTGTCTGCTTGTGGACAATAAAGAGTCTCTACTTGCAGGTACAGATCCTATAATAAGAGTTTGTGCAAAAATTCGCGAAGGCGCTGATCGTGTACTGCAAGCCGGCCGGAATTCGTATCTTTTGTTACGTATGGCTCGTAGTGTGTCTGACACTTAACTTTAAAAAAACAATTATAAAAAGTTATTAGTTACTGATAAAATATAACTAAATAAAGTTAAAAAGTTAGGAGTCTAAAATGTAACTAAGTTAAGTTAAAAATAATTAACTTTTTAACTTAACTTTTAATTTTTTAATTTAGCACTACCCAACCCTGACTAGAATACATCAGTAATAAGTATTTTCTACGAGTATCGGAGGACGACTGATGAATTTAAGGCAGAAAAAATATCGTACGACAATTTCATCCCATAACCGAATTTTTTTCTGAAAATTTTAGCCATATGCTTTTTTTCATATTGGAAATATTTTGAAATATTTAAAGATTATAAATGCTTTTTTGCATTTTGAGTATTTTAAGAATGCCCCAAGGATATTTTGTAAATGTTTTAGAGTTTTAAGACTGCTTTAATGCTGAATAGTAATGTTAATCGAATTTTAGGGCTGTCTCAGAATTGTATTAGTGTGTTGCGATTGCCTGAAGGCGATATTATGGATGTTTTAGTGTTTTAAGACTTCCATAATATTGCATAATTGTTTTAATCAGAGCGATGAACTATCTTAGGGTTATCTTGCTATCTTACCTGTGTTTGCAGGCTTATGAGCCTTTTAGGGCTTTATGGCTACTTGATATATATTTTATGGCGATTTTTTGCCTTTTTAGGCGAGTTTTAATTTTTTTAGGCATGATGTCGGATTCAAAAAATTCTGAAAAAATTCAGGGTGAAAATAAGTATAAAAATACATGTTTTTGAATTTTTGCGAGGTTGCCAATCATAAACTAACAAAAGGGGGTCACTTATAAATTTTCAAGAATTTTTAAAAAATTATGTTTAGGTTGGAACATCTCGCAAAAATATTTTCAAATACCTATTGATACGTTTTGTATGCCCAAATTTTTTAAATAAAATTGTATCTGATAGGTCTTGTGACAAAAATAAAATATGAAAATACTTCATAAGGCAATATCTCCGAAAGGGGGTGGTGTACGGAATTAAAAATTTCTCCAAATTTTTTTTCGGGTCAACGAACTTTTTGGTGACATGCTGGTCATAATCCGTTTGGGGGCCGATTGACTCTTCTTAACCTGCTAGAGCCTTTATCAATTAACTCTGAAAAAGAAGTGACATCATTTCTTACGGTGCAAGTACAAAATGTAATAGTGTTGGAAGATTTAAATATTCGCATTAATGACGGCAAGCCTCGATTGGTATTGTTGAGAATGACATAAGTAAAAGGCGTTACAACATAATTTTGTGTGTTCACATCGTTATCGTCGGTTATCGGAAGTCGGTTAAGATGACACACGAGAGCTAGACGTGTGAAGGAAAAGTCCGTGTATAGGAATATATAGAGAAGCGAGTACGAGTCGCGAGTTGTTAATATTTATATTAAATCACTCCAATTTCACAACGCTCGACTCGTACTCGTTTCTATACTCGTAACTCTTAATATAACTTAAATGCGTTATGAATAAAGCGCGTTTAAGTTATATTAAGAGTTACGAGTATAGAAACGAGTACGAGTCGAGAGTTGTGAAATTGGAGTGATTTAAGACAGACGATGAGAAAAGACGGACAATGTATCGAGATTTCTACTTCGCGAAATGTAATAACTTTATAATAAATTTGACTGGACATTTTATAATTAATTAAGCTTATATTTAATTCTTTAAATTATCCAATTATTTCAAGTTCCAAGTCACATTCGTACATTATTATTAGATAAAAAGGTTTAAATTTTTGAGTATCCTTTTTTGAACATGGCTTGAACTTTTCATTTTTATGATATGATTTATATAATATTCTAATGATATTTGTATTTCAAATTTTAGGGGAAATTAATCTCCTAACTTTAGAAAAAAAAATAGACTTGGAAAATTCTATTTGTATAACTCCAACTGGATATTTAATACTCTCTTTACTGACGGATGATTATCAAGCTCTTGGTTTAGAAGGGAAACTCTCTGCCTTCACTCATAAGTCTCAAACACGATACAGTAAGTTTCAATAATAATAATAATTAATTAGTTATAAATAATAATTAATAAAAATAAATAATTGGTCGATTTCACATCATATTTACTTGTTCTTTAATAATAATAATATTAACAACAATAATAATAATACAATACATAATATATAAAAATAAAATTATATATATGTATATATACAATACAGGAAGGGGCATTTAAAACAGGTCACCTGAATAACTCGTTTGTTTTTGACAATAGAAGAAAAAGTGTCAAACAAAAGTTGCTTGGTTTCGAGGGGCACATAATGTGATGTCAATAATTGTTTTTTTGGTGGAGGCGCTAAAAAGATATGAAGGTCATCTCCACTTTTTTAAATGGAATTATGTAATTTTTTTTAGATAACGTGATTTCTCTAATTATTTTGCATATAAAAGTATTAAGGTAGAGATACCAAAAAACCAATCTAATTTTTAATTGTGTCAAAAGCGGCTAAGTATTTTATTGTATTCTTTTTCTTTAAAATTCATATTATATTTTTAATGTTATAATCGCTTTTTTGTTTACTTACGAATTGACTCTCATTGTCCTTCATCTCGTTTTAATTATTAAAAAACCAATAGTTTTCGAGATATTTTACACTTTATTTTGATACATATTGACACAAAATGTTAAATAACTCGTAAACTGTTGACTTTTTGATTATCGTACCTTAATACTTTTGTGAACAGAATAATGAGATAAATCAAATGGTGTAAAGAAAACTCATAGTTGCTTTAAAAAAAATATGTGTACAAAATGGATAATTTTTTAAATACGCAACTATGTGTTTTCTTTACACCATTTGATTTATCTCATTATTCTGTTCACAAAAGTATTAAGGTACGATAATCAAAAAGTCAACAGTTTACGAGTTATTTAACATTTTGTGTCAATATGTACCAAAATAAAGTGTAAAATATCTCGAAAACTATTGGTTTTTTGGTATCTCTACCTTAATACTTTTATATGCAAAATAATTAGAGGAATCACGTTATCTATAAAAAATTACATAATTCCATTTAAAAAAGTGGAGGTGACCTTCATATCTTTTTAGCGCCTCCACTTAGGAAAAAAACAACGTGACTAAAACGTGTCCCCCTCGATACCGTTCCATTTTTATTTGAAACATTTTTGTCTATTGGATTTAGTTTTCGAGTTATTTGGCTGCCTAAGTTAAAATGGGTCACCCTGTATAAGGAAATGTTACGAAATTCAGTAAAATGTAATTTTTTTCCAAATATTTGATCATAACAATCATTATACTTATGGAATTTGGTGAAAATCACTATCTTTATGTTTTTTGGGTCGTTGATTACGAATATAAGAAACTAGCTGCCGGCTGTTTATTTGAATATTGGATAAAAACAGTGTTTTTTGTAAAAACACAGCGCCATAACTCACTTCACTAATTGCTTTTTTACTTTTATTATAAATTTCGTTACAAAATTTGTACGTAACCTATCGAAAATTTTTAATGTATTTGGCAGGCCGACCGAGTATCCGGAGACGTCCGATTATATCTGACTGAACACGAGTGACCAATATCGTGACTTGGCTGTTTGCAAATGCATACCAGCCCCCTCCAAATAAAATCACAGATTTTTCCACCTATATCCTATCTAGTGTATAATAGAGATCAGTGGCGACGACTATTGCCGCTTATAAACGACGCTTGTTATAAACAACTCCTAGCAACGGCAAACGCGCGCGGCGGGCTTTGCTGGGCGATCCTATCCAGCTGCGCGCTTGCATTTGACGATGGACCGGGGGAATTTAAATATTTTTATAAATTAATATCTCGTTAACTATTATTGCAATCGCAAAATGGTACAGGACTTTTCGACTCAGTATAGTCTGTTCTACCCACGCATGAAATATTATTCTCAGCCACTCTGTATATGTATATATAGAGACACGATAGTATCTCGTGCTAAGTGAATGCGCAACGCGAGACGCACCATTGCCTCTTTTTCGCGAGTTGGCGAGTTGCGAACGATCGAGAGTATTGAATCTCAATAATGGTTGAACTGATCATGTATTACGTATGCTCAATCGATAGCCACCGTTCAGATTGTGTGTCAATAAAAGTGCTTTTATTTTTTTTCTACATGCTCTATGAACGGAGATATCACGATGCAAAATCTAAAATGTATATAAAATTAAGATTTAGATGCGTCACATTGCCTCAGATTTTGGATTCTCTGTCATATTTTTGCCATCAGATGACACTTCTTCTTCTTCTTCTAAATTTGAGTGGCCCAGGTTCCGTTAGAGACCGGATTATCGTGGCCAGTCTAACCCACAAGATGTCCGCTGGTGGAAAATAAAGCGGTAGAGATTTCGGAGTCGATGTGTGGAAACTGAAACAGACTCAAAAAGGGCGCCGCGCGCGCCCCCCATCGGAAACTAGTTCGCGAGGAGGCGACGGGGGGAAACGGGAAAGGTGGGGGAAGGCGTAACGCTCCCCCCCCCCCCAACACGCGACACTCATACGGAAATCTCGATGGCCTTGAAAAAGGACAATAGTAGTCTGCACAAGTTATGAGAGGGTTTAGCAAGGGAGGGAAAAATGTTATGGTTATGAGAGGGAAATTTTTTATTAATGTAACGCATCAGAGGACCAGTCTTGCTTCTAGTCAGAGGGCAATGAAATATAATATGATTTAGATCCTGACAGGAGTCACCGCAGTCGCAAGCAGGAGACAAGACCATGTTTTTTCTATAAAGGCTATAATTGAGATTATAATGATTAGACCTGAGTCTATTAACCAAGACAATTTCACTCCTATTTAGGGCTAGCTTAAAGTACCACGGTTTTGTATTCAGGGTCGAAGAATAAAGCGAATGGTATTGAGTGCCAGTTAAAGTAGCTTTTTCTTTCAAATAAGCTTGAAAGCGAGTGCGGACCTTGGCAACCGCTTGTATTTGTAAATCTGAATAGGGAGTACGGTAATATCCTCTAACTCCATCCCTACAAGCCTCCTTTGCTGCCACTTCATTTCCCAGAATGCCTCTGTGGGAGGGGATCCAAAAAAGACAGCAATTAATGTTCCGTTCCTCCAGCTGCAACAATATCGCCTTTATTTTGTGAATGATGTAGTTATCGTTAATCAATCTGTATGATGCGAGTGCTTCTAAGGCACTGCGAGAGTCGGAAAAAAAAAATAATTTAGAGTATCCTGCGTCCAAAGATAAAATTAAAGCCTGGTATATTGCCCAGGCTTCCGCAGAAAAAACTGATGAGTTGTCAGTTAATTTATACTTAAAACAATGCCCGAGTTGTGGGGAGTAAAAGGCCGCACCTGCACAGCCATCCTCTGTAATTTTTGAGCCGTCGGTATAATAGACGATCCCATCCGGGTCCAGCTCCTGTAATTTGCTCATAAAGCTTTGAGAAATCTCGTTATTGTCGCTGTCTTTGGAATATGTTATAAAATCTTCAAACTCCTTGCGGAAAAGAAAAACTCTCAGATTATTCTCCAGAGCCGGAATGAAGTATGATCTATACATGCGAGACTTTTCGTGCTTATTAGCGATATAGCATCTCAGTGAGGAAGACTTGGCGAGGGCAAAAGCTTTTTTCGCCGGGGAAGTCAGACTATATTCAAGATCTTCAATACTGTCCATAACCAGTGAATTTCTTTTAGACATACGATTAACGATAAATTTTTCGCTAAGGAGGCTAAATCTAAGCTTGAGTGGGAGCTCTCTTGCTTTGCGTAACATTACGTTGATAGGTGTGGACACGCGATATCCCATAAAAGCTCTGATGGCTTTATACTGCTGTCTTTCCAGCTGTGCTAATATTCTAGCGTTACCTTTCCCAGAGAAAATGGAACAGGCATATTCTACAGCTGCTCTGAAACCTGCTCTATAGATAGTAAGCAGGCATTGAGGGTGGGAGCCCCACTATACTGCAGTTAGAGCTAGAATTATGTTAATCAACGCTTTCCCTTTCTTAATAAGATACTCAAAATGGTAAGTACCTTTCAAACAACAGTCCAAAATTACTCCTAAAAATCTGACTTTATTTACCCTAGATATCAGACATGTATCAATATAAAGAGACCGGTCAGGGATGGGTATACTCCTCTGAGCAGAGAAAACCATCCAATTTGATTTAGAAGGGGAGAGGCTGAGGCCCTTACCTTCCAAAAATGATGAGACATCAATTAAGACCCTTTGTAGTTTGTTTGCTGCCGCTGCTGGATTGCGGTCCGTAATGAATAGCACTATGTCGTCTGCATATTGTAGAAATTTAACGCCCTCTTTTATGCAGATATTGAGTTTGCATAATGCAATATTGAATAAGAGCGGACTTAGTGTGGAGCCTTGAGGAGTGCCTTTTCGTGATAATCTTACTTCTCCCAGCAATCCTTCGACTAAGAAATGTAATGATCTTTCCCTGATGAGATTTTCCACTAGTTTTCTGACCGTGGCGGGAACACCCGCAAGCTTGAGTTCATCTAGTACGGCCACGGATAGAACATTGTCAAAGGCTCCTGTGATATCCAGGAATACTGCAACAAGGTAGTCATTATTTGCCAGTGTCAGACAAATCTGGTTCGTAAAGGAAACCAAACTGTCGTTACAGGATCTACTGGGACGGAAGCCCATTTGCTCATTGGGAAGAATAGACTGCGATTCCACGAGCCACATAATTCTCCAATATATTATTTTCTCGAAGACCTTCAACACGCAGGAGAGAAGAGAAATAGGCCTGACACCAGACCCCCCAGCTTTGGGGATGAAAATCACTAGTGACGTCTTCCACTCTCCCGGAACTACTCGGATAAAAAACGGTTGAAGAGATCCACCATTAGCTCCTTAAAGTTGTACGGTAAGTGTGCCAGCATGCTATTGGAGATTCTATCTAGGCCAGGAACCGACTTCTTGTTAGCAGTTGCAATTGCCATATCCAAATGTTCCACATTGATTGGAGCTCCAAGTTCTTTAAAAACCTGATTTGACGATTCGTCCTCTTTATTCATGTCCTCGAGATTAGATAGAAAATTTGATAAGCACGATGGTGGACACAGTTTTTGAATGGCCTCCGTGGACAATTGTCTTTCTTTGGCATGATCCATACCCACGCTTACCGTGGCTAGATTGCGTCTTTTAAAGGCCTTAACCAGTGACCATAAGCCACGCTTACCGTGGCTAGATTGCGTCTTTTAAAGGCCTTAACCATTGACCATAACTCCGCAGTGGGCGTTTTATCGTTAAAAGTTCCCACGAATTTTCTCCAACTCTTCCTTTTTTCCCTGTAAAGAATTTTTGCACACTTGGCTCTCTCCCTCTTGAACGAATAAAAATTTTCGATAGTGGAATTTCTCTGCCATGTTCTGGCAGCCGTTTTTCGAGCATCGATAGCCTCTTGACAGGTGTTTGACCACCAGGGAGGAGCAGCTTTATCATTCTTAATCACTATGGTGCCAGGATGTGCTTTTTTATGAGGAGAGGAAGAACACGCCACCGCCGTCTCCACCAGATGATTTGATAGACGTGTATAAGCTTCACAGGGGTCCTGCGGCTGTTCTTCGGAAAATGAAATATATGAGTCGGACAATGCGCAGGAAAAGTTCCGCAATTCTTCAGGATTAAGATTTAACTTGTAAACGAATCGTTTGCGACGAAACGGATCAATGCCCAGCTTAATCGTTATAGGAAAATGGTCGCTGCCCCATGTATCTTCTTCGGTAGATACCTTGCACAAAGGAGAGATGTTTGGCGTAACAAAGACTAAGTCGATAATAGAAGGTCTCGCAGATGGTGGGAGGAGAAGTGTAGGCATTTGGTCACTAAATATGCAAATGCGATAATCCTCGCACGCAGACATAATGCGTTTACCCGCACGATCGGAAACGTGGCAGCCCCACTGTGAGTGGTGGGCGTTGAAATCTCCCATTAGAACGCAGCTGTCTCTTGATATCAAATAACCCATAAGGTCTTCGTAAAACTTTTCAGGCGTATCTCGGTTTGGATGTCTGTATACGTTAACGATGCTAATTTTTTCTTGATTGGAGAGAAGCTCCACACCCAATATTTCCACAGATTCCTCCTTGAGGCTGGTGTTGGATAGGTCTAAAATATTAAAAACCAAGTTATTCCTGATAAGAATACACACGCCGCGTTGACCGGCCTCAGTGATATCTTGTCTGACAATATTGAATCCACGTAGGATGAAATTAGATGAAACATGCAGAAGAGATTCCTGCAAGCAGATAACGTCATAATCTCCGGCGATTGCTTGTAATTGTGGCAATTTATTCCGCACTCCACGACAATTCCATTGCAGAAGGTTCAGAGATTGCGATGTAAGCTGTTTATTGGCGGTGAATTCTGCTCGAGTATTCCGAGTTTCCAGTGGAGACATTAGAAAAGCTTGATCCCGTGGCGGTGATAAGATTAATAAGAAAGTCTAAATTGAACCCCTCAATTAGATTAATCAATTTAATTACGGACTCAGCCAAAGGGTCGACAATCGCGGAGATGAAAGGACTATTGTTAAACAAACTTTTAATCTTTCCCATAAAGGATAAAATCATATCCGCAATGTTGCGTATTGTATTAGAAGCGGAACTGGGGCCGGGATCCGAGCCCCTTGCGGCACCCGCATCCGAGCTTGAGCTTGATTTCGGATAAACGTCACTTGAGGAAGAGGAGAAGTCTTCACGCATACAGCCATTATTACCGTGTGTAAACGCTAAGGTTGGATGTGCAGGAGGCGTAGCCGAAAACTGGCCATCCATGGGCGGCAGAAGCCTTTCAAAGGATTCACTAGAGGAGTCCGTGCGTAGGAACGGATTATGGCGAAAACTTACAGACTTGTTCTTCTTCGAACTGTCATGTGATCTTCACGAAGCATTCGGAGACGGAAGGGAAGTCGAGGCCGCCATAGCTGCATAACTATTTGATGAGAAGGTTGGTGAGTTATAGTCTGCCGACTCCAGCGGCGAAAATCTATTGTAGGAGGCAAAATCATCTAAAGAATGGCGCTGTGAGCCGGAGAGATACGGGAAATTGCGAGGGTTCGTAGATAGATTGGATGTATTACCTTGACGGTTAGCCATGACAATTTTTCTCGCTTCAATATTTGGAATATTATTGTAAGCAGCTAATTTAATAGCTTCCTTATATTGTTTAATCACGAGGCAGTCAAAAGAAGTAGCCAAATGTTCACCTCCACAGTTAATACATTTCTTTGGCTGTCGCTTACCTTCACATTCAAATGATCGGTCATGATCCCCTCCACAATAGAGGCATCTGGGCTTAGTACTCTTACAGTCTTTACCGATATGTCCTTCTCTATAGCAGACGTTGCAGATTCTAGCCTTTGGTACATAGGGATCGACCGAGTATAGAGCATTGAATAGAGCAACTTCATTAGGCAGAAATTGTCCTGCGAATTTAATGCATATAGTTCTGGACCGCAGGTAGCTCGTTTGACCGTCAGTTGTGATTCTGCGATTGAGTCGTTAGATATCTAAAACCTTAACAGAAGATTTAATATTATTTTTAATATACTCTAAGGATAACGATTGGTCTACGTCTCTAATAATGCCAGTTCTAAGAACTTTATAGGATGGTATGAAGGCACGTAGTTTAAACTTAGCGAAGTTGTTGTTAGCCACCATTTTGTTAGCCGCCGCCGCGGATTTGACCTCTACAATGGCCTTTCCACTGCCCAGACGCTTGACGCTGAGAATATCAGCACTAGCAATTATCTCGAAGCATTCGGAGACGGAAAGGAAGTCGAGGCCGCCATATCTGCATAACTATTTGATGAGAAGGTTGGTGAGTTATAGTCAGCCGACTCCAGCGGCGAAAATCTATTGTAGGAGGCAAAATCATCTAAAGAATGGCGCTGTGAGCCGGAGAGATACGGGAAATTGCGAGGGTTCGTAGATAGATTGGATGTATTACCTTGACGGTTAGCCATGACAATTTTTCTCGCTTCAATATTTGGAATATTATTGTAAGCAGCTAATTTAATAGCTTCCTTATATTGTTTAATCACGAGGCAGTCAAAAGAAGTAGCCAAATGTTCACCTCCACAGTTAATACATTTCTTTGGCTGTCGCTTACCTTCACATTCAAATGATCGGTCATGATCCCCTCCACAATAGAGGCATCTGGGCTTAGTACTCTTACAGTCTTTACCGATGTGTCCTGCTCTATAGCAGACGTAGTAGATTCTAGCCTTTGGTACATAAGGATCGACCGAGTATAAGAGCATTGAATAAAGCAACTTCATTAGGCAGAAATTGTCCTGCGAATTTGGTGCATATAGTTCTGGACGGCAGGTAGTTCGTTTGACCGTCAGTTGTGATTCTGCGATTGAGTCGTTGGATATCTAAAACCTTAACAGAAGATTTAATATTATTTTTAATACACTCTAAGGATAACGATTGGTCTACGTCTCTAATAATGCCAGTTCTAAGAACTTTATAGGATGGTATGAAGGCACGTAGTTTAAACTTAGCGAAGTTGTTGTTAGCCACCATTTTGTTAGCCGCCGCCGCGGATTTGACCTCTACAATGGCCTTTCCACTGCCCAGACGCTTGACGCTGAGAATATCAGCACTAGCAATTTCAGAAACAATTTTAGACAGTACCGAGAAATGAATAACCGAAGCTTTTTCTGAGTAAACATAAACGGCGTAAGGCCCAGAGTCTAAATCTGAATAAAGATACGTGGTCTTGTGTGGTATTACGTTCTTAGAACATGCAGCATTACCTTCTTGTGCCTTGATATGACCATCGGGGGGTTCCACAGCATTGGTGTTAGTATTATTAATAATATTTGATCCAGAAAGATTTTCAACAACCTTAACCTTAGAGCTAGAATCGTGATCCCGAGTTAGAGCCCTCTTTCTAGAAACTAGCGTGAATTCCACCTCCATGTCATTGTTCATAACCTCACTTCCAGTCGGTGAGACTGCCGACATATTATGACCTTGCGTTAAGGCCGGATCGCTGATTATGCTATGTAACGCTGCTTCCATTGATGCATTGTCTAACCCATTACATGGGGTATCGCATTGTGCAAAACTAAAAGGGGAGAGAGGAGAGAAAGGGGGGGGGTGGAAATCAGCGGGCGAGGAAGCCGCCGAGGGAGGCAACGACACCACCGAGGCCGCCGCAAGCGGCGACGACGACACATCACCCGTCACGGCCCCAAGGGCCCCCGCCGGCGTCCCCCCCAGCCCACGGTCCGGCGGCACGGCGCCGGCCATGAGCGCGCAAACCCACGCACCCGCGTGAGATGAGTTCCCAGATCAACGAACAGCAATCGCCGGTTGAACGACCGATGAGAACAACCCACCCAACGACTACGCGAGACACACCGAACACCAAGATAACACGAAAAACACGAAAAATCGCAGACGCATAAAAGGCACACCCGTCAACTATGGCGTCCGGAAACGCATTCATCAGATGACACATCGACACACAATCTGTTAACTGCACTAGTTCGGACTAGAGTCCTAGATATGAGAGAAGCGCAATCGATGTTACGCGTCCTGAATGTTTGGCGTGACTGTCAGCCAATCATGATATTCATAAGATCAGCTATCATCAGCTGTCATGATTTAATCGTAGTTAAATTTAATTTGTCTTCCTTTGGTAAGTATTTCCATGTTAAAGTATATTTAATCGTTTAAATCTTAAAATAGTGTGTCAATATTAATTTTTGCTTTACATTGGTAGAACAATGTATTATAAAAATTAAAAAGGACTCGGGGGAAAAATGTTTTATATATAATTATATATTGTAAAATACATAAAATTACATGCAATATAATTCTATATAAACATAGACATATTTTATATAATTATATATATATACATATATATAGGGCAATATTTTAAAAATTAATAATCATACAATTAAACAAAACAGCTAATTGTTGTAACAATAGTTACAAAAAAGGATTTTTGTTACTCAGATTTCCTAAAGATCCCATATTAAGAGGAAAATGGTGCATTGCTGTTGGAAAAGGGAAAATAATTGGAAAGTATCAAATCACCGATTATGCGAGGTAAAACATTTTTTTCTTAACGAGATACTTCATTATAAAGCAAAGTATTAAATACTGATATTAATTATGTGATTGCAGAAACACTTTAAACCGATGACTGGATAGTTTATAGGAGGCGCATCAAGAAAGATGCTGTTTCAACCCTTTTTTTTTTTTGTAAAAATATTACAATGTCGGAAACTTCGATTTGTCAACCTCTAATAGATCTAAATCAGAATTACTTTGAATACAAACATTTCCGTTTTGATTTAAAGTTCTGTCAACATAATCGTGATTGCTCTTTCGTCAAGAACTATTTTCTCACAATAATGTCAACCAGAAAAATATTACTGACCCTCAAGTAACAGTAACAACAGAAACAAATGTGGAGTTACAACATTTTCCATCAAGCCTGACATTTACAGATAATGTGGAAACAATCTTTCACTCTGTCCACAAAGTGGACAATTTGCTTTCTGCAAATCCTTGCGCAATCGTTTATTTTTTAACTGCAACTTTTTTTTTTTTTTTATTAATTTTAGTCTCCTGCGATCTGAAAGTGGCAATAGAAGGTAAACTTTGTGGACAGAGTGAAAGATTATTTGTTTCCACATTATCAGTAATTGTCAGGCTTGATGGAAAATCTTGTAACTCCACATTTGTTTCTGTTATTACTGTTACTTGAGGCTCAGCAATATTTTCCTGGTCGACATTGTGAGAAAATAGTTCGTGATGAATAGAGCAGTCACGATTATGTTGACAGAAGTTTACATCAAAACGGAAATGTTTGTATTCAAAGTAATTCTGATTTAGATCTGTTAGAGGTCGACGAATCGAAGTTTCCGACATTGTAATATTGTTACAAAAAAAAGGGTTGGAACAGCATCTTTCTTGATGCGCCTCCTATAAACTACCTAGTCATTGGGTTTAAAGTATTTCTGCAATCACATAATTAATATCAGTATTTAATACTTTGCTTTATAATGAAGTATCTCATTAAGAAAAAAATGTTTTACCTCGCATAATTGGTGATTTGACGTTACTTTCCAATTATCTTCCCTTTTCCAACAGCAATGTACCACTTTTCTCTTACTATGGGATCTTAAGGAAATCTGAGTAACAAAAATCCTTTGTAACTGTTGTTACAACAATTAGCTGCACAGGACGCATGATTACTATTTCTGCAAAAAAGAGATATTTTGAGCTTTATAATCTCCCTGGGAAAAAATGTCATATATGTGCACGTTGATATATATATATATATATATGTATATATAAATGTGTATATAAATATGTATATATAATTATATAAAATATGTCTATGTTTATATAGAATCATATTGCATGTAATTTTATATAATTTACAATATATATAATTATATATAAAACATTTTTCCCCCGAGTCCTTTTTAATTTTTGTAATACATTGTTCTACCAAAAATGTAAAGCAAAAATTAATATTGACACTATTTTAAGATTTAAACGATTAAATATAACATGGAAATACTTACCAAAGGAAGAGAAATCTGGAGACACGGTAGTGTCTCGGCGCTAAGCCAAGCGCGCGACACTGCCGTGCATTCTTTATAGTAGGGGAGGCCGAGAGGCTAAATGTGGATTTACTCGAGCGTCGTGGAGACCTATTGGATTGTGAAGATTAGATGCTAAAAAGAAAAAAAGGTTATATGATGTATGCCGTTTCAGTGGTGGGGGGAGCGTGTACAGGCTTTTAAAAATATTAAAAAAAACAGTGACAATGAAATACTCGAGCGTGTCAGATATTAATAGTGTAAGCGACCCATGTGTTTCTGTTAACGGATAAATATTAATCTGACGGTTTGCGTGGTGGGGTTAGCTGTAGAAAGGGGTCAAAAAAAGGGGAAAAAAAAATTTCCTCGAGCGCGTCAGATTTTCATAGGGGATGTTAATTGGACCCTAAAGAAGCTCCTATTCAAAAAACTGACGATATGGACCATGGACATAGAAATATAGGGACAGAGCATTAGCTCCGAAGATAGGCGAGGGGGGTTATTCTGAAATGCGGGGGGAGTACATGCCTAAATTTTATTGGCTACAGCTATGCGCATGCTCAGTATCGTGTAACATCGACTTAGCGGCCAATCGCAAATAAATGATCGAAACAAAATGATAAAAATTTGTTGTTAAAAAATTAATTGTAACCCATTACCAATAAGATTAACAAAATAAAACAATAATTAGAAATCTGAGAAGGAATTATATAGAAGTTCTAATGAGAAAAATAAAAATATGTACTCATATTCAATATTAAACAATTACTATTTATTTGGTACTTTTATTCACTATGAAAAAATTTACTAAATTTTAATAAATATTTCTTTGAATAGTTCCAGCGAAACATTTAATAAATTTAAAGACGTATTTATTAGATCTAAGAATTATTAGTTTGAATCAACTATCATTTTTTTCATTTATCTTAATATTTATTTACCATAAGTAAATATTCCATTAGGACACTTCAAAGAAATATTTATTAAAATTTAACACCACAAATTTTTTTCTTAGTGTAGATAAAAAAAATACAAATTAGGATTTTAGATTTATATAGATGGATTATATAATACTATCTACGTAGAATAAAAATGATAGAATTGAATTTTTCCATAACATGTGATATTGCTTGAAAATGTGAAACCAAAATTTGTTATACTCTTCTCGAGAGTAACATTAATAAAAAAAAAAAACGTATTAAAATAAATTAATAATAATAATAATCCAAGGCAATATCCGTATTAAAATACTTAAAAGCTATGCAGAATAAGAGGAACAAAGAACAGAGTGTAATAAAAAAAATACATAAATTATCTTTAATAGATCTTTAATAGATCGATTCATTTAGCTCCGATCTTTTAATAGATCGATTTCAAACAATCCGATTCTAAATCGATTCAAAAATCGATACAATTAATGGAGATCGCACATCCCTATCGCGACGCAAAGTCCGAATCTGTGAATTTTCACATCGTTTTTAAGAAACGTCGTCAACCAGAGAAAAATGTCCATCTCGTTTTTTCGATAATAGAGGGCCTTTGACTTTATGTGTTATCTCACTCTATCATCTCACTCTATCTATCTATATCTAACCAGCAAACCAGTGTGCATGGTGTATCACATATGACGCACGTGCAATTTAACTCTTATAATTAAAAATAAAATATTATTTAAATATAATATAAAATATTTATTTATTAATAATATACAGGGTGTCATTAATCGAGCGAATCACCTATCATGAGCAGGTAGAGTAGACCGAACTGAGTCGAAAAGTCCTGTACCATTTTGAGATTGCAGAAATAGTTAACGAGATATTAATTTTTAAAGATTGGCGAATACGCGCGTCCGTTCGGCCTACCACACATTGAATGTACGCCTACAGAACGCCGCGATGGGCGCGCGGGCCGCGGGAAGCTGCGGGACGGCCTGGCAAGCGCGCCGTTCAAGTCATGACGTTTGGGGGCTAGCGGTGGTGTGCGCGGCGCGGGCGGCGGAGCGCTTGTCAACCAATCCCCACTCTTCGCGCGACTAGCCATCGCGATAGTGAATATTCGGCGCTCCAGAAATTAATATTTTGACTGCAAAAATTGGGAAATGATCGAAATCTTTTTGAGAACTCATTTAGTTCGCTCTAAAGCGTGTATACATGCCCATGTACATACAGAAAAATATTATAAATATGAATTGTTTTAAATAAATAATAAGTGTACTATTTTAAAAGAGTACTTGATAATTGTACCGACAACGTTTATTAATAAGATAGAGCGGACTAAACTGAATCGAAAAGCCTTTTATCAGTAATTTGTAATTTTCGCAACAGTTAACAAGATATTAATTACTAAAATATTAATTTTCAAGAATTTTTCACTCAATTACTATCAACTTTACAGAAAAACAGCAAGAGACAAAAATTGTTTATTTTCTTTTCATAAAATTCTAGAAATTTTTTCATAATTTTTTATCAATCTTCTAGTGCTCCATTTTTTATTAACAACTGTTTTTATCAAAATGAGAAAATACGGTACTAAAAAATTCTGAAAAAATTCCCAGAGCTTTATGAAAAGAAAATAAACAATTTTTGTCTCTTGCTGTTTTTCTGTAAAGTTGATAGTACTTGAGTAAAAAATTATTGAAAATTAATATTTTAGTAATTAATATCTTGTTAACTGTTGCGAAAATTACAAATTACTGATAAAAGGCTTTTCGATTCAGTTTAGTCCGCTCTATCTTATTAATAAACGTTGTCGGTACAATTATCAAGTACTCTTTTAAAATAGTACACTTATTATTTATTTAAAACAATTCATATTTATAATATTTTTCTGTATGTACATGGACATGTATACACGCTTTAGAGCGAACTAAATGAGTTCTCAAAAAGATTTCGATCATTTCCCAATTTTTGCAGTCAAAATATTAATTTCTGGAGCGCCGAATATTCGCTATCGCGATGGCTAGTCGCGCGAAGAGTGGGGATTGGTTGACAAGCGCTCCGCCGCCCGCGTCGCGCACACCGCCGCTAGCCCCCAAACGTCATAACTTGAACGGCGCGCCTGCCTATCCCCGCGCCTCGCGACCCGCGCGCGTAGAGAGCGATTGAGAGGCGTACACGCTTGCCAGTAGTAGGCCGGACGAACGTGCTTATTTGGTTATATTTAAGGTCTAATATCTCGTTAAATTTTGCGTCAACTGAAAAATGGTACAAGACTTTTCGACTCAATTCGGTCTACTCTATCTGCTCATGATAGGTGATTCGCTCGATTAATGACACCCTGTATATATATATAATATTATTATATATGTATATACAACGTTACCGTTACAATTACCAAAAAAAGAAAGTAATACAAGTAATACTAGTAAAGTTACCAAAAAAGTAGCTTGTAACTATAACTTCGTTACAGGTAACTAGAGTCCTAGATATCAGAGAAGCGCAACCGGCTTAAGTCAGTATCGCAAAATTACTAAAAACAGTATTAAAAATGGCGTCGTTTGCAGACGAACTATAAAATCCACTGTTGTACCTCTCGGTGCAACAAGATATTAATTTGGGATTCGATCCGCTCAAAGGGTTGGAACCATAGACTTATAAGATAGACGGGAGCGTTCATACGTGAGAAGTTGAAGACAACATTGAAGGACAGCTCTACTCCAGACATGTGTTTCTCTCTTTCACAGTAAGCGGTGGGGGATCAATCAGCTTGAGCGTATTGCGTAATGTCACAACTTTTGGTTTGTGTGCTGAGAGGTTATAAATTCGAGTGTGTTTTGCAAAGATATAATATTTTTTAATTATTATTCGAAAATAGAAATACAGTAACAGTTTACGCTGAAGGTTAATTTTTTGAAAATATGTAAATTATAATAAAATAAATTCTATAGAAGTATTAAATGACCTACTCAGAGGTGTACAATTTTTACTGTTTTGTATGAGATAATAAAGATTTATAATAATAGTAGTAGTAGTAGTAGTAGTAGTAGTAGTTGCAGGTGGTCTTTATTAGCCCATTTACGCGACCTAGATCCGTGGGGTTCCTTTGTCGCTCCCTGCTTTTTCCACAGGTCATTCAGTCAATCCCAGCCTCGTGTCGCTTACCAGACTTATTAGACTGCTGACCTTCGCATTTTCAAAATCCTTGGGTGTCATAAACATATGTCCCCAGGATTTGTACTTTTTACAAGCGAGTGCAGGGCATCGGCACAATAAGTGCAGGTTGTCCTCGCTTTCTTCTCCACATAGCCGGCATTCTTTCTGCTCCGCTAGTCTTAGATTGAATAGATGTGCTCTGAGGGGCAAGTGTCCTGTCAGTAGGCCTATGCCACTTCTCAGTTTAGTCTTTCCCATAGCCAGCAACTCTCTGGTTCTTGCTAGGTTTGGAGATCTCATGAGTTGTTTGGTTCGTTTACAGCCCTCTGCCCCCTTCCAGGAGTTCGAGTGCTCCCGTTCAAGCCATTCTTTGATTATTTTCGTTCCTGCTGAAAATGGGACTCCGACGATCCTTTCAGCCGGGGCCTTTTCAGTACCCTGTTTTGCCAGCTCGTCCGCTCCCTCATTTCCAGGTATCCCCTGATGTCCAGGGACCCATACTAGGGTTACTTTGTTAGTTGCCCCTAGTGTTGTGAGTGCTTGCATGCAGTCCCATACCACAGATGATTCTGTGGAGGTTCTTGCAAGTGCTTCGATAGCTGCTCTGCTATCAGTGTAAATATTTATTTGTTTTCTGCTTTTCCCCTTTAGCAGGAGTTCCGCACATTTCTGGATGGCCAGCACTTCAGCTTGAAACACTGTGGCCAGCTCACCCATTGGTATGCTTACCTTGTGGTTGATATTAGGCCCATAAATACCTGCCCCATATCGTCCGTTTGCTCCCGATCCATCCGTGAACCAAGTGTCCACATCTGGATTGGCTTTATAGTCATGCTTGCTCCAGTCCTCCCTAGTCGGTATTTGAACTTTGAAATTCTTCACCAACTGATGTCTTCTGGGGATCCTGTCTTGTTTTAGATTGAAAGGGTGTCTGTCAGAAAGTCCCAGTCTTGTGTGACCGGTCCTGGTTTCCTTCCACTCACCCTGACATCTTAATCTGTATGCTGTTTGCCTGGCTGTGTATTTAATCACCTGGTTTAGGGGCGGAATACTGAGTGCTATTTGCAGCGCCTCAGTTGGTGCAGTATTCATGGCCCCCGCTGCAGCCCTTAGGTATCCTCCCTGTAGGCTTTTAAGCAGATTCCGTGCCTCCACCTTTTCCGCCCTTAACCACCAGACAACTGCTGCATACGTGAGTCTTGGTAACAATACCATCTTGTATAGCCATAAGGCTGTCCTGAGGTTTAGTCCCCAGTTCTTTCCCATGGCTCTCCTGCACGCCCACATAGAGGTGTAGAATTTCTTCCTCTTTTCCTCGAGGTGTGGTTTCCAGCTCAATTTGGGGTCTAATAGGACCCCCAAATATTTTACTGAATTTACATAATTTATTTCCTTTCCCCAGAGCCTTAATGTCTCAATGGGTTCCGGTTTGTATTTTCTGGTGAAGATCATGGCCGAGGTCTTAGTGGGGTTTACCATCAGTCCCCTCGTCCTACACCAGTTTTGTACAATTTCCAAGGCTTCGTCCATCCGTTCCTTGAGTGTTGAGAGGAAATTACCTCTGGTGATAATGGCCACGTCGTCCGCGTATCCGTAGATTTCGAAGCCTGATTTCTTCAGTTTTGTGAGGAGTTCATCCACCACCAGGCACCACAGCAGGGGTGACAGCACCCCCCCCTGCGGGCAGCCCGCCGCCGGCCTCCCCTCAACTGAGTTGTTACCATGATTGACGGTCAGTCTTCTGCCCTTCAACATGTTTTGAGTCCAGTCAATCAGTGATTCTGGAGCGTTAAATCTGTTCATGGCGTCTTTAATCGACGTATTTGAGGTGCTATCAAAAGCCCCCTCAATGTCAATGAAGACACCTATTGCATATCCTTTTGCAGCCATCTGAACTTCAACCCCGCTCACAAGGTGATGCAGGGCAGTATCCGTAGATCTGCCCTCCCTATAAGCGTACTGTGATGGGTTCAGTGGCTTTGCAAGAAGGTAGAAGTCTTTCAGATGCCTATCAATGAGCCTCTCCAGCATCTTTAAGATGAAGGATGTGAGGCTGATAGGTCTGTAGTCCTTGGCCATCACATGGCCATTTTTGCCTGGTTTTGGTATGAATACCACTCTGGTGTCACTCCAGGCTTTCGGAACGTGTCTCAGTGCTATGCTAGCTCTGAGCACCCTCGTTAGGGGGCCTACTAGGGCCCTCCTACCCTCCCTGAGTAGAACAGGGTAGATGCCGTCTGGTCCTGGAGTCTTGTATGGTTCGAAGGTCTTGATAGCCCATTCTACTCCCTCAGGAGTCACCACCTTGGCTGCCAGTGTCCAGTCTCTTGGTTTATGTTTTTCCCCGGGTTTCCTGGTTTCCTGTTGAAATTCACAGTAACCTTCCTGGAACCCTGGGAAGTGTGTAGACATAAGGTGTTTTAAACTTTCCTCTACTGTCTCGGTGTAATTTCCGTTTGGGAGTTTAAGACATCCCAATCGTAGGTTGTTGTCTTTGCTGAGGATTCTGTTTAGCCTGGATGCTTCTGAAGCACTCTCAATGCCTTTACAGAAATCCCTCCAGCTTTTCCTTTTCGCAATAATTATTGCTTTGCTATAGCCGCGTTGGGCGTTTCTATACACTTCCCAATCAGCTGTTGAGTTTCTCCTCCTTGCTTTGTTGAAGAGTCTTCTTACCTCCAACCTGTGCTTCGAAAGCTCCTTGCTCCACCAGGGAGTTTTGGTTTTAGAGTATTTCGGCCTCTCCGGGCAGTTACCTTCATAGGCTTCTTTTATCGCGTCACTTACAAACTGCGCCGCGTATTCTAGATTTTCTTCTGAGTGAAATCTGTTCGGGGCTTTCTTCAGGATGGCCTCCAGGTCCATCCTATAGCCCTCCCAGTTTGTAGTCCTAGGGTTTCGACCCCATTCTTTATTCCCCATATGTCTGAGATTGTAGCGAACCTGCCTGTGGTCAGAACCCGAGGGCTCTCCAGAGACCCTCCAGTCCCGCACCAGGTCCGCCACTCCCCCAGTACTGATGGTGATGTCTAGTACCTCTTGTCTTCTGCAGTCCATGAAGGTGGGTACCGTTCCTCTGTTAAGGATCATCAGACCGGCGTCCATAATGAATTTGTGGAGGCTCTCTCCCCTCGGGTTTATGTTCGTGCTCCCCCACCCTACATGGTGGGAGTTTGCATCACAGCCCAATAGGAGTTCAAGCCCCCTCTCCTTCGCGTAGGACACCAGTTCTCTTACCTTTTTAGGTGGTGGTTCTTCTTGGGAGTCATAGGGCATGTAAACTGACCCTATGAGTAGATCCAAGTACTTGTCCTCGTCGTAGTCCACCCTTGTCCGTATAACAGTGGTGTCTCCGTCGCTGAGCTGTGACATAAAAATAGCATTTAGTCCCTTAGTTACAATACAGGTCCTAATTTTGTTCTGAGTGACTGCTTTATAAATAGTACCACAGCCACTCAGACCCATTATAGCGTTATTCAGGAGCCAAGGCTCCTGAATTATTGCTATTGCTGTCTGCATCACAGCCATGCTCCTGGCTAAAATCGCCGAGGCGCCTTTGCTGTGATGCAAGTTAATTTGTACTATTGGTACTGCGAGTCCCGCCATTTCTAAGCTGACCCGCTCGCACCGGCAGTCACTCCCTCCTTGCGTTCTTTGTCAAGCAACCTTACGGTTGCCCGACCCAGCCCGCAGAAGGGTTTAAAACCACAGGTCTTTAGGACCTCCAGCGAGCGATCGCCGATCAGAGCAGCGAAGTGGGCGCTTTTCGCGTCCCTACTTTCGCTCCCCCTAACGACGACCCACTCCCTGGCGCCCAGACCCGTGTTTTGTCTGTCGAGAAGCTTTATAGCTTCCTCGACAGCCAAATCTGACTCCTCCACATGTACCACCACCCGATGGCGCTTAGGTAGCTCCCCGGCCGGTAGCACATGCAGAGCAGTGCCTCCGATCTTAATCACGGTGGAAAGGCTTTTCAGCCAATCCACCGTCTGCTGGTTGGCGCAGTTGAAAATAACTGCGCCATCCCTCTCCCAGGTGCCAGTGAAGGTGGGCGCCAGCCCATCCTCGGGAAGTTCGAGGATGTGCTTCCTGACCAGTCGCCTGATCTTTCCCCCCTCACTGGAACCCAGTTTTTTCTCAGGATAGCCTTCTGGAACAAAGGCCATCCTGATCATGCCCTTAGTCGTCCGGGCATACGACCCTTGGTCAGTGACCTTGGGTCTCTTGCCCGGGCGATACTCAGTCGGACTGGGCGTCTGGTGCACCGGTCTGGCACGCTTCTGCGTTCCCACCGCCGCACCACCCTCCCCGCCCGGCGGAGTAGGGGTATTTGTAGGAGAAGGAGAGATGGCTTTTTCAGCCCTCGCCTTCTCCTTATTGTAGCGGCGCCTTGCAGCCCCACTGTAGCGAATGCGGGTCTTAGGTAGACCCGCACTAACTGCTATATTCTCCTCCGGTTGTTCGCTTCCTAAGGAAGCCACCCCCTGGAGAACTTTGTTAAAATTTTTATTTGTATTAGAGGTCTCCATATTGATCCCACGAGTACCGCGGTCGCGCGATCTCACCCGGGCAGAGCCGCGAATGCCCGGGGCTTGGCTCCGTACTCCTGGAGTTCGCCCGGTATCCAGAAGGCACCGTTTGCGACGCAGCTCCCCCTGCGCCATGCAGCTCCAGGCACGGTAGCTCACACCCTAGCTTGGGGGGTTCCTCTTAGTTGGCCGCCCACGTGCCCCCCCCCCCTGAGCGGGAGGACCCCGTTTGCGACCATAAGCCCCACCACCCGCCCCGGCACGGGAGCCCGCAGCCCCCGAGAACACCAGGCGTACCTGAAATGTGGTCAAATGTTCCCCCCGTCGGTTTTTCTACCTCGAGGCCCCGTACCTGCTTTCGCAGGTCAAATATGAGCCTCGTGTCATTCACCGCGGGGAGTGCGGACCACGGGCACCCCAGGCGTCCCGCGACCCGCGGACCCCCGCCCCGCGACTACTTCAAGGTGGGAACCCTTTCGGGGGGTTTATAATAATAATAACCATTTAATTATTATATATACACGTAAATACAAGTAAAAGATAAAATTAGATGGTTTTGTGTGCCATACATAGAAGAGACAGCCAATAAATTTAGAAATTTATTTGAAAATAATTTTAACCAAAAAGTTGCATTTTACAGTTTTAACAAATTAAACAAATACATTAAAGTACAAAAAGATAAATTAACTATTGAACAAAAAAGGAACGTAGTTTATAAAATTAATTGCAATAACTGTGATGCTTCATATGTGGGGCAAACAGGAAGAAAATTAAAGACTAGAATTAATGAACACAAAAAACAATTATTAGGTAAATCGGCTTGTCTTTCTGTTGTCTCAGAACATAGAAAAATGAATAATCACGATTTTGATTGGGAAAATGTGTCTGTCTTGGATGAGGAAAGATGGTATAATAGACGCATAGTTTCAGAGATGATTTTTATTAAAAAACAGTCTAACGGGTTAAATTTAAAGACAGACACAGAAATGCTAAACAAAGCATACATAGATCTAATAAATAATGACAAGAATAATAATAAGATTTGAAAGTCACATTACATATAGACTAAGTTCCTTGTCTTAGTTTAAATTCAACAGTCATAAGAACATGACACTATCAATATGGTTAAAGTATTTATTGGATCAGAAAAT
>NW_017275108.1:102933-107183 GCF_001594065.2 Cyphomyrmex costatus
AACATCTCATCGAATACCATGTTCTGACTTGCAAATGCAGCAAGACCGCACCATTATAAAATTGCAACTTTTAATTTGTAAATTAATGTATGTACAATAATCCGCTGCAATCCGTCGAAGCTCTCGTTATCATTCTCAGTCAACTTAATACTCTCGGATATCTATCTTCGTTGCTCTTGGCTACTCCCCGACCTGCCGACGGACCAATCAATTCATTACTAGAAAAGAAGAGAACTACTCTGCGACTATTTCTCTCTCTTTCTATCAAGTCTTCAGCTTCTCTCGTATGAACGCTCCGTCTATCTTATAAGTCTATGGTTGGAACCCACGAGGAAAACGAGGAAAGTGGTCAAGGTCGTAGAACAAACACACACTGCACCACACTTTTATTAAAATAACCCCTTTTATTTATTATAACAATTACAATTTCGAGTGGTTATTACCACTAGTTACATTTAACCCTTTATTTATTAATGTAATTACCCGATTAAATGATTACACTTTGGTTGTTACAATTCGAGTAATTGATTACAATAGTTGAATTTAATTAAAAGAATATACTCGGGTTAAAGTCCCTCACTCGTGACTTAGACCGGTCGGCGACACTCGTTATCGCGGATGTTATATGACTCGGTTCTCGCGACGCGCGTAACGTATCGTTTCATTTAGGTGTATGACAAGACTCTCTCGCCGGTCCTTAGACCACCGAATATATAGGCGTCACGGAGTCATCGAACTAGCGGCATGCGTGCAGTGCTGACTTTGTCTTCTTGCATTTCGGCAGTTCGTTGTCCTGTCGAAATGCAAGATTTGCTTTTTAGCAATAATCGTTCGATATGCGTGCGATCATTGCCTGTGCTCGATCAGTGATCGCTGTCCGCACGCGCTATGGAATTTGCAGCCCTGCATTTCCGCAAGTCGTTGCTATGCCGAAATGCAAAGGTTACTTTGCGATAATAATCTTGCATTTCCGCCAGCTTGTTGCTAGGCTGAAATGCGAGACTTAATTGTGGTAGCACTCGCGGACTACAACACCACCAATCGTCTATTAGTCAGTCATTTTTAATACCAATGAATGAATGTCATGATTGGCTGACAGTCATCAGCGAATCAAGACGCGGAACATCGGTACAAATAACGCGATTTACTTCCATTCTCTGTTTTTTTTCCTGATGTTCCAGATAACTAATAAAGAGAAACAGGGCTACTAGTCAATACACATTCTTTAAAATCTTTAATTATTCTAATATATTGCGAAGAATATCACGTAATTTTGGCGTTTCGTTCCGGCTTTCACTACTGGACTCATCAGTAAAGTATTGTAGTTTGTAGTGGAAGCCTATCTTAGACGCCTGGAAGAGTTATTCAATCGAGAATCTATATGAAGAGATATACGCGTGTCAAAGCACTTACGAGAATTTGCGTATATCGATAGACCTCTGATGGCGGGTCGACGTAGTAATATTCTTCGCAATATTTACCCAAAGTAAGAATAACGTCATATTAAGGCTGACGTGTATTTAATTAAAAATTTACCCATATGTATGTACATACGTAGTCGCCCCAAATTGCGTGCCGAACAATCGTCGGTCTTAAAACGCATCTCTAATAGTCTGAAAGTGGCGTCGAGTGGCTCATCGTTCGGTGCGATTGACTCGCGATCTGTAGACCCGAGTTCAATCGCACGTGCGCCTAAACGCGATTTTTCGCGTTTAATGAGCCAAAAAATGGGTCCACCTGGTGATCAAAAGATCTATGATCATCAGCGCCGTTCGGATTCGGCGTTAAATTGTAGGTCCCTCTATACATCAGTATACATCAGATACATGATATAAATACAAGGGTATGTTATTCCGGTGGTAGATCACTGCGCAGGAATTGGAGTGGTGGGGGAGTCTAAATGTTGACGTCATCATCTCGGCTGTTTCCGGAGCGGTTCGTGTAGGTTCGGCTCCTTGATTATCGTTTTCGTTATCGTTGTCGTACGTGCATCAGTGATAAACAATAAAAAGAATAATATTAACTAATTTTTTTGTACCGACCGTAAATTGTCAAACAACAAGTAAAGAATTAACGCCTATAACGGTCAAAGCTGGATCAAAATGCTAATAATAAGTATGTGTGAATTTTATATGCTACATATGTAGTCCCCCCATAATAAAAAGAATTTTCGAAAATGAGCTGTGCAGTAGAAGGTTGTAAGAATTATAACCGAAAAACGAGAAATATGCCAGGAAGAAAAGTTCAATACTTCTCTTTATAGAAACGTACAATTTTAATTACTTTTTTAATTTTCATATATTAAAATTATTCACAAATTTCATTACTATTATTAATGATAATGAATTATTCTGTATATTATACACAAAAGGATTTTCATACAATTCATAACAAGTTTCTATAACTTTAGCTCCATCCATATTAGTTATTCCTATAATTTCATGCTCGCAAATTACTTATCTACATTCTTACATGTTAAGTTCTATCAATTTTAACCCCTCTTCTAATTTCAATTCTTCATTTATTTCATTATATAACTGTAATCAATAGTGCTATACCGGTTTCTTTTCTTTTTTTCATAATCTTCGTCCTTTAACCTTTTCTTTGCCTACTTCCGAATACCAGTTTCGTTTTACATTCCCGTTGTTCTTTATTTGTTTCCTTATATTTCTTTTATTGAAGCCATAAGTTAGTCTTATTTCTAACTGCCTGTTTAAATTTCCCTCGTTTTGATGACGTCTACTTTGAGACAATTCTTATTGGTCACTTCTTTATCACGTGATTTCTAGATGCGCAATAACATGCCCTTGTACATACTTATATCATGATCAGATAGATATTTGTCTCTAATATCTGACTAAGGTAGGATTCTGTGGATCAAATCCAAAATACTATAGAACTATAGAATTTTCCTAATTTTTCGTATACGTTTCTTTTCAAGAATAGAGCCTCAGGCCTCTTCCATTTTTGTCCAAGGCTTATATTCGTTTCTCGAATCAAATTGTTTTCGAATTTGTGTTTTATAAATAATGAATGCTACAATGTAGCCGAATCAAGTGGAGCTAAAATAAAAAGGTAATTTTACCTTTAACTATTTAGTTCATGTTTGTTAATAATGTTCAAATATGAGATCAGTGTAATAGTAATTTGTCTAAATTTATTTAATAATAATAATTGTATGTATACATTCTTTACTCAAAATGCTCAAAATGTAACCTTTGAAACCTAACCTACAAAAATTATCATTAGCTCTTGTTCTTTATTGTAGATCAGAGCAAAGACACAGAGAATGGACTGCGCTAGAGTCCCTATAAGAGAGTTGTGTCAATCTGAAGTAAAATGGCGTCTAATTAGGACTCTAGCAGAAAGGGACGCTAGACCTTACACTACGAAGAGCGTAAAGTCATGATGGCAGGCGAGACGAAAGCTTGCTAATACGCACGGTAACGAGACCTCGGTTTAAGTCCCGGCACCGGTGGAGTCCCGATATTTTTCTCGATCCAGCTCTTACAATATCAAAATTATAAGTAAGTCTATACATTATTATAAAGCTTTCGAATTAAAAATATATAAAAGATACAGATATTATGTGGTCGAAAGTGACATTCTAATCTTCCACGGTCCCTCTCTCTCATCCCTATCGATCATTTTGACACATGGATCGCGCAGTCCATTCTCTTATGTCTTTGGATCAGAGCGAATAAATTATGGTGACTCTGCAGTGGGTTACAGTGGGTTATGTGCAGCTCAAAAGAGTGGGAATATTGGGAAAATCTTTGTAGGTGCATTAATAGTCGTATTTCCACACTCGCGGAAAAAACAAGATTTATAACGCTTTTTTCCATATCTTGTTTCATTTGACATCTTGTGTTGTTTTGGAGAAATACGGTGACAGCAGTTTTAAGGTTAAACACGACGTAAATAAGCAACTATGATATAGCGGCGACGGGATTGGTTAACTACCGATGGCTAGTAATGACGTCATACGACATTTTCGTGCAAAAAAGTTCGATTCAAATGCGACAATTTATATTTCGTTATTAAAACAATAAATATGCATGACATAATTTTTTATATATTTTTTTAAGAACACATATAGTCTAAATTATTATTCAAAACAAAAAAAATACTGCTGAAGCCAATTCTCAGACAACGGACTTTTGATTAATGATAGCTTTATTGTGATCGTAAGATATGATGTATTAACATCCTTTCTCACCTTTCACTCGCACCTCCATCATCTTCGGCCC
>NW_017275108.1:107367-123211 GCF_001594065.2 Cyphomyrmex costatus
CCCCTCTCTTTTGCCGTATTTCACTCTCTTTCGTTATATAATATTTTTAAATCATTTTTTTATATATTTGTAATATATTTGTACTCTAAAAACTAAATGATATCCGAAAAAAATCATCGTGAAAATGAAAAGTTCAAGCCATGTTCAAAAAAGGATACTCAAAAATCCAGGATTGGGCATTAGTAACTAGTTAAAACGTTAAAAGTTAAAAAAAAAGTTAAAAAGTTAATAACTTTTAATTTAACTTAGTTAATTTTAAATTTATTAAATTTTAACTTAACTGAATTACTTTTAAACGTTAACTTTTTAACTTTTATTTAAATTAAAAAATTTTTTTATCTCTTTTAAATATATTAGAAAAATAATAAGATTTAATAAGACTAAGGCCGGAATCCATAGTCCGAACATAGTCTAATCTCAAGGAATGTCTTAAGATGCTAATATGGCTCTCTGATTGGTTTATGAACCATTAATAATAATAATAATAATAATTCGAGATGATATTAAACTAGTGTATGCACTAGTTTAATATCATCTCGAATTATTATTATTATTATTAATTTTTACATGTGGTTCTGCAATGTATATGATTCTGAGGAACTATGAGTTTTGTTATTATTTAATATTTTGTCATTATCGATACGTTGTATTTTTATTGATAGTTTATTTTTAAATTAAAATGTAATTTTTAAAAATGTAATCACTCTTGTATCTTTTCTATGTGCTGGCTGTTTTTCTAAAATTATATAACTTATATAGTTATATCGTTATGTGTTATATACTTATATCACATATGAATAAAAAAATTAAAAGTTTAATTTACTTAATGATCTATATTGTAGTTGTTTAATCTTATTTTAAGAAAAATTAGGACATTTTGATCTAAAAAATTATTTTTTTCGAAATTAACTTTTTTTCACCTTGAGTTAATTCAATATTGACTTAACTTGCGTTAAGTTAATTTTTTATTCCTTCAACTTTTAACTTAACTTTATTAATTTTGTAAAGCCATTAACTTTAACTTATTCAGTTAAAAAAAAATATTAACTTACCCAACCTTGCAAAAATCTAAACCTTTTTATCTAATAATAATATTTTACCATGAAAAGTAACTGATATATTATTAATGAAAGATGCCAGTACAAAATGAACATACATAAAGTGTATGTAATTTTCGACCGATTTTCGAATCCCTTCCGTCTTCCGCTGTTCCCCTCACTTCTCCGCCCCGCGCGCAGATCAAATGTCGCTCGAGCGTCGTGCGGCATTTGGACCGCGCGCGGTGAGGTGAAGGAGATAGCAGAAGACGGAGGCGATTCGAAAATCGACCGAAAGTTACATATATTTGTAACAACCTTATTTTACGCATATACATATGTAATATGATTTTACGCTCGGACTAGCTCATCGGTTGAAATAAGATGCGCGTCGCGTAAAAGAAGTTCGGCAGGAGGAGTATTCGCGTCGGATCGGTGTTTCGGAAATACGTGATAATTCGGAAATTGCAGAAGAAAAGAAATAATATAAAAGTGATAGTTTGATGACGAACACAATTTATTACAACAAAAGCGAAGATATTATAATACACGAAGATATAACATAAAGAAAATATAATACAGAAAACGGACGCGAATCACGATGATACGGACGAAGAAATATATATGTATATATAATCGCAAGGCGGACGCGGACAATACAACGAGACTTAATTCTAATCGCGCGAAATATTTACAAACGGTCGCGAGTTTTACGGCGGTTTGCTTATCCGCGAAATAAAAGACGGTCGGCGCGGCCTCGCGGGCGGCGATTAGCGACGCGGTGGAACGCGGGTATACGCCAGAAAAGGAAACTCGGCGCGACGCGTATTTTCGAAGATGATTGAGAATAATAAGGAAAAGGATCCGATAACCAGCGGCCGAGAACACTCGACAGAAGCAGAGAGCGCCCTACCCCCTTTCGAATGCTGGTTATCGGAACGGGATATTCGGGATAGGGAAAGAAGAGTGTGCGGAGGTTTGTAGGAATAACTGCAGCGGTTGTCCGGCGGCCGAGAACGCCCGGCAGAGGCAGGGTACGCCCTACCCCCTAGGTTCGTCGGAACAACGCGGTGCGTGCTCGGAGATCGGAACGTCGACGGTTCGTCCGGCGGCCGAGAACACCCGGCAGAGGCAGGGTACGCCCTACCCCTTAGGTTCGTCGGAACGAGCAGGTCTCGGAAAGCGGTCTCGGAGCACTGAGAAGGAGCCGGTGAAAGTGTACTGGAAAGTGTACTGGAAGGCTGGTGATAGGCAAAAAGGCTGCGTCGCGTAGTCGACGCGGTATTTTATACAGAGCCGCCAGTCTCGTTCGCAATCCTCCGGTCGGCTTCGATATTTTCCGCCGATCGGTTTTTCGTGGGAGAGAAGATTTCCGATCGGCGGTCCCCGGCGACGGTCGGCATCTTCCGACGAGACTGGCGGTTTCGGCGACTGCTGTCTTTGCGAATTATTATTTAATATATCTACAGGCGCATTGCCCCTTTTTTGATGGCACCATAGGAACGATGCTTTTTTAGGGGGGCATCGTTACATACTTTATGTATGTTCACTTTGTACTGGCACCTTTACTTAATAATAGGTCTGTTCTTTATTGCTGAACTTTTGCACTAGTTCATCTTTCTTCCTTTTCTCTCCAGGAGAAGAAAAAAGGAAAAAAGATGAACTGGTGCAAAAGTTCAGCAATAAAGAACTAATATATCAGTTACTTCTTATGTATACATATATGTATGTCTTTTTATATAAAAATTTTAATGTTTCTTTTTTCAATGTACATCGAAGTAGTGAGAATTGATCTAACAAATGACAGTTTCATTCCTGGTAAAAAGAATTACGATAGAGTTCGGATAGCGTTGGAAGAACGACTGACCCAGAAGTTTGATGTTATAGTATCATGGGATCCACCAGGTTCACATACATTTCTACCTTTTTCTTTTAAATACACAATATAATATTTGTATGTGTACCTATACATATAGATACATTTTCTTACACCATTATTTTAATATTTCAGAGATCAGTTTATGCCCGTCGTCTGTAGCAGCATGGTTTCACGCACGCAATTATAGCGTTTCTCTTTGTTGCCAGAAATTTTCCCAAAAAACCAAATATTCATTAACAATACCTACTTATGAGAACACATATAATAACACCGATATCGATTTCTTTGAATGGCTTGGAGTCTTCAGCATTGATGGTGATCTGTACGGTCATTTTAAAATAGTTTTATGATGATTAGTAACATGCCATAGAAATGTAACAATGATAACTGTAACATTTTTAGATCTACTAAGGGAGAAGATAATTATGCAAGTACATATCAGTGCTCTTCTCCTTTCATACATGTTAGACAGGTGCAGTATTTACAGTGGACTGGATTTTTCACACGACAAAAGATCCAAGAAGTATATAATACTCTAAAACAGTATGTATTATCACAAGATGCTTTACCATGGATTAGTTTAGACATACAAGGATTTGCAGACAGTCCTATTAGCTTCGATTTGAAAGAGCATACTTTCTTGACTGACGGAGACAATAGTTATACTGTTGTATTTCGACCGAAAAGTAAAGTCGTTATACGAAGAAATTTAAGTTCAAATAATAAGATAAAAATACATCGTTAACTTTTTCTTGTTAATAAAAGTACATGTTTTATATTACATAAATCCTTTTAAATTGTTTTGTATTTGTTAAATTACGATATTGCAAATCTGGCGATCAAAAATCAAAATCAAGCGAAGTATTTAGTTTCTTGTTGAATGAGAGGAATCGGATTATGTATGTATAAGGAAAATATTTTTAAGTAAATCACTACACACTGATAATAAATTTCTATAAGATTCAATTTATTTATTTTATCACGATAAAATAGAAGATAATTGATATATAGCTATAAGTCATGTTGATGATATAATAAAATATCTTACTCTTATGTTAATTTAAGTGTGATAAGTTAATAACTAAAGGACAAGAGATGCAATGAAAACAAAAGACAACACAAAATGTATTGTCGACAACTAAAAAATTGCAACACTTTGTTTTCAATGGGTCTTGGAATACAGCCTACTCCATCGAGCGATTGGTTTTTATTTACGAGTCCGTAAATAAAAACTAATTATTCGGTAAGCAAGGCTGCATTTCGAAACCCATTGAAAAGAAAATGTTGCAGTCTTTCAGTTACTAACTGTACATAATACATATGTTTGAACTTTGATTACTTTCTAAAGAAAGTGAACATATGCCTATACTTATTGCACAATATGTTATACGCAATAAATAAGAAAAGTTGCTATCGCAGAATATATCTATACATACAATTTCATCTCTTACTCAAAAAATGCGTACCATTTGGTGCTTACAATGTTCGTGAATATTATTTGTCCTTGTTCAACATTCGATACACAACAAGGATGAAATGATTGTATCAAGTGCAACGCAAATTAAATTGTTTGGTAATTTCATACACCATGTCTCCTTATTAATTTTGATATTAACAATGTAAATATTACGAGAAATCTCTGAACTATCATAAGTATGTTGCATTTAACCACATACATTACACACTATTTTGACTGTTTGAAGCCTATCACATGATAAAAGAGATCTGAATAGACTTAGTATCATTATTTGATAGTATTATACGCATCAGAGTACAAAGCCAATTCTTATAAATAAATATTATTCATATGTATACAAATAATACGTAAACAAATAAAAGGCACTAAAATATTTGACTATGGACCGATCTCACAAACTCTAATTAACCTAATCAGTCGATTCCATTAATCAGAGTTCGGATACTGGCACTATGAGGTAAAAACTGTCTATAATACATATAATAAAATCTGTTTAAGCAAGCGTGTCTTTGTAATATAGTAGCAAACATTTTTTTCCATTGAATATAATGAAAATATTCTAGATATCTTTGAAAAATTAATTCATGTATCTATATCAGGACATTCGGATTAATTTTCAGATTAATATATGAGAACTATCTGACTCACTGAATTTTACTCTAGAATTATAATATAAATCTTCTATACCTGAAGCAACGGACATGCGAGACTTAGAACGAGCCATGAGTTCACCTATTTCGTCGAGATCTCGATATCTAAAAAATATACATAAATAATTAGTCTGTCATGTAATCATAATTCATTTATTGATGCACTGCATGTCGCATCGAATGTATATGCATCATTGGATATGTACCTACTGACAGGCCGACTAGGATTTTCAGATGACTCCGATGAATGTTTCATAATTGAAAATCCATCATCCATATTAAATGATGCAGTATTACCTACGTGAGCATGATGACCTATTATAAATATATGCTGAATAATAACTTCATAAAAAAGAAAAAATAAATATTACCAGAGGGAAATAATATAGTATGTTTTAGTAGATCACCGCTGATAAATGGAGATAAACTGTCATCGTCATCATCCGGTAACATATGATTGATCGAATCTGTTCCTATCGACTCAACCATTTCCAACCATTGCTGATTATGCGATCGGAACTTTTCCACCTTTATGCGAACTGCCCAATTCTTGTCGCATATCTAGAATAAGTTGAACAATTAGTAATCCTTATAACATCACAAATTATTTTTATTTGTATTATTAACGTACTATTTAAAAATTTATGAAAACGAGAAAATACATTCTTAGTTACTCACAGCAATGACATCTAAGCATGTATCACAGACTTTTCTTATTGCAGAGTTTTTATCGTGCATTAAATCGATTAGATATCCGGGAGCTTCTGTAAATAATACAAATTTGCATAATTTATTTAAATAAATAAAGTATAATTTGGCTAAAAAGGAGTCAGTGCGGTAAAAAGAGTGCGCAAAAATTTGTAGAAAAAAAATTATTTAATAATAAAACATAATATATGTAGTTACATTAATGTCCATTTCCACCAATGCAGATTAATTTTAATCATGGTTCAATTTGCTCTTCATCTTTTTCTAATTCTAAAAATTAGAAAAAGATTAACAGTAAGTTAAACCGAGATTAAAGTTAATCTGCATTGGTGGAAACAGGCATAAGTCAATCATCGAGTTCAGAGTCAATCAGAATATGGCAGTTTGGACAATTTTCTTAAAATTTTTGAATTTGACAAGGTTATTACTAAATTTATTTTATTATTGGAGATTAATATTAAGTGACTATGTATCTTTCTTTTGTGGATTTTCTTGAATCCGTTTGATAACATAATTTCGTTATCAACAAACATGGAATTTCTTTGACCGATAATTGTGCTTCCTGACGAATACTTGGAGATTCCATGTTAATATTTTGCCGAGGATGACTAAAATGAATAGTCGAAACGTTCAAACGTCGATGGAACTACATATCTTATAAACAAAATAATTCTTCAAAGGCGAATGAGAGTACAGCGATGTTGTTGGGTCGCAAACAAAAAGTAGTCGGATCCTTAAAAAATCCTTTTATTCAAATAAAATCTTTAAAACGTTTCGACTTATTTTAAGTCATCTTCAGTTAAAGATATCCATAAATGATCAATACATCTAGCAAGTGAGTCAAAATTAACACATTTACCACGATATTAATTATGAACCTTCCTACTTCGCATACATTTCAAAATATGTTTAAATAAATGTAAATGTGTTAATTTTTAAAGTCTTTAATATCCAACATAAGCATTGTGAAGATGATTGATCTAAATATCTTTAATTAATTCTCAATTTTTGTACTTATGACAATCTTTGGATCTTGCAAGACATAGTTCGTCTGATCTGTCAATTGGATAGGACTCACTTGCTAGATGTATTGATCATTTATGGATATCTTTAACTAAAGATGACTTAAAATAAGTCGAAACGTTTTGAAGATTTTATTTGAAGAAAAGGATTGTTTAAGGATCAGACTACTTTTTGTTTGCGACCCAACAACATCGCTGTACTCTCATTCGCCTTTGAAGAATTATTTTGTTTATTGTTTGAATTTGGAGAGTCCGTGAGAATTCACATTAATTATATTTTTACATATCTTATGTTTTATTCATGAAGGAAGATATAAGGAGACTCCACTCGGTCTCGCCAGTCTACAAGACATGAACCCATTTTAGGTTTCGAGTTCCGTTTCCGATTCTCGACACTCGCAGCGCTCGTGAATTTAGTAGTGCTGCGCATAATGAGTGCGAGTAAGAGAAATGATCATTTTTCTTACTCGCACTCATCAGAATCGGAAGCTGAACTCGAAACCTAAAATGGGTCCACTTTTATTTTACGGAGTGGAGTCTCCTTATATCTTACTTCCTGGTTTTATTAAATAATTTTTTTTATTGACAGTCGGTAAATAACAAGGATGACATATATGACATCCGAGGAGAACCCAAATGAAAAGAACACACCTGGAAATCTAAACATGCCATAGGTAACTTTCCAGCAAAGGACACAAGCAACACTTGTACTTGACTTTTTTTGCGCATTTCTTACTGCGCGCACTCCTTTTTAGCCAAATTATATTTTCTTCATTTTTATTGAAATATAAGGAGTCCATTATTAATTTAAGTGCAATATATAGAAATTTGCGGTCTCTAGATTATTAGAGACCGTAGACTTCTATATAATTATTACACTGGATTGCTAACTCTGTCCCTTTAACTGTTGCCAAAAATTTTTTTTGCTAAAGATATACTCATACTGATTTAGTTGCTAAAGATATACCAAAATAAGGTCTACGCATCGAATTGACAGAAAGATGTACGATATCTTAAACCAATCACAGAAAGGTGTACAATCTTCAAATCAATCATGGAGAGGCTGACAACTTGTTGGTATCTTTTTTCTGTACGTGCGGTCATGTGATGGTTTTATTCTACACATCTTGGTTGCCAGCCAACCCACTTTCCGAGATGAGGCAACGGGAGCAAAAACGATGACGTATTAGAATTGCTGGAAGCGTTCCGAAGCGTTAAATAGACCAGTCATGTTAGTGCTACAAATGCTCTGTAGCATTTAAAGCTAAATGGACCGCAGCCCTAATCGCGCAAACAGCGCTTTTACGTAAAGAAATGTGGGGAGTTAGCAGTCTAGGGGAGTTTTCCAACACAGTGATCATTTCATATTTTAGCGTTTTCTCTTGGAATACACTGAGTGTAACCTCGCACTACACTAATGTACATATACCATGGTGCACATTTCATACTATCGCGTTTAATTCTGCTGCCGGTTGACTTCCATTTTCAAATTTGAATTATCACACTGAAGCTAAAACTCCATGTATGCGGTGAGCTGCGGCAAACGCATGCAGTGACCAATCAGGAGCCAGACGCATGCCGGACTTCTGCCGGATGCGGCATGCGCCTGGCTCCTGATTGGTCACCGCATGCGTTTGCCGCAGCTCACCGCATACATGGAGTCCTAGCTTTCCTTTACACCGTCCCTTTAAGATCGTGTAGCAAAACCCAACTTCGTGCATAAAATTTGCACTACACTATAGCCACGGAAACACGTTACATTGAATGAGTTCGCCTACCACCAATCAAGAAAACACGTTGCACTGTCTAAGTGTTGCACTGGTGGATGATAGTGCAACCAAGAAAAAATGTTATTTGTTTAACGTTGGCGAATAACAAGTGTCGCTTGTGTCCTTTGTGGAAAACTCTCTATAGCATGTTTAGATTTCTGAGGTGTTCCAATTTCCACTTGAGATGTTCTCCTTGGATGTTCTCATATATGTCATCCTTGTTATTTACTGAACGTTAAATCTCAGATGAGAATCAGAATACACCTCTAGCATAATAATTGTATAAAAGACCATGATATGGATACGAGTTAATTAATTTTGATTGGTCCGTTTTAAGCCATCATGTTTTACCAATTTCTGAAAGAGAAAAAAAGAAATAAATAAGAAAAAGAACAAATTAAAAAAAAAAAAAGAGAAAAAATAGTAAATGTGTGTCCTTCTTCCTTGCCGTTTGTTAAAATTACTATCCTGCACATAAAACTGCGGCTCATGTCCAGACTCTTATTAGAGTCTCCAGTTTAAATATATATTTACAACATCTGCCATGTTATTTTATGCGTTTTTATATCTAAATATGTAATAACTGAGAAAATTGATTATATATTACCATTACCAGTCTCTCGAATCAAATAATCTCGGGTTGAATCATGTTTTGCAATTTGATAAAAAATGTAAATAATTTGTAAAACCATTTCATCATCCTCTTGCTTGGCTGTAATGATATTATATATTGAAAATAATGCTTGTTTCCCATAAACGTACAATTAAAAATGTACCTACAAATATGTATGGTTGTTTTTTTTACATACGTTTGCTTTTTAATACATGCATACCTTTAAGGAGTTCGATAAGAGAGAGAAGTATATCAGCCTTACATAACAAACGAGCACAATCTTCATCACGGGCTGAAGTGCCGAGAAATATGACAATCTCAAGAACTACATCATCTTGCACTTTACCTATAGATATAAAAATCGATATAACAAAATAGAGATTAAGATTTAATATTACCTTTAATAATTATATCATTTTTTTAAGATTTAATATTACCTTTAAATTCTATTTATTAACATTAAATACAAAGAACAAAATAAGAATAACATAAAAGAGAAAGGGATTTACCTGGAACCAAATTATTACGTATCCATGGTATAAGATTACAGCGTTGAATGATTTGAGAATAATCCAAATCAGGCAATTCCAAATTGCCTAACACGCCAATCACTTCCAGTACAAAGTCTTGAGAATCAGATTGAGTCAAAGCCATTGCAAAATCACCCACAAATTCCTTTTAAAAAGAAAAAAGAAATATATATACAAGTGAAAATTACGATAATAGTTGTAGTTGTTATATATTAATTTTAACATTAATGTTTTGACTTACGACAAAATTTTCCTTTGTTGAATCGTGTTGGGAAATATTTCTAATCATCTTCATTATAAGGGCATCTTGATTTTTAAATGCAATTTTTATGAGACCTTGCAAACGATTGTTCTCCACCATCAGTTGCGCATTCTTATTATTAATAGCTAAATTTATGCCGAGAGCTATTAATTCAGATCTTACATGTTCATCCTCAGAATTTAATATCATGTTTGTTACCTAAGTGGAATATACAAATATTATAGTCTATAGTTTCCAGTTTGTTAAATTTATATCAAAACTATAGATTTTTATGTACCATTGAAATACAATCTGTATTTATGAACATTGCTTTCACTTTGTCATCCATACTGGCATGATAGAGTAGTCCTACAATTGTGCTCTTATTTTTTATATCAGCTATGAACATAACATTGATAATATATTTAGAATTTATATATGCACGCACGCATGTTGAAGATTATGTAGAATTTTCATTTTTTACATATTATTGTAATATCGTAAAAACGAGAGTATATACATCAATATTTTTTGAAACAGAAATCTTACCTTGGCTAAGCAACTTTATCCATTTTGGTAACATACCCACTCTAATCATTCTTGCTCTCAATTTAGTATCAAAAGAGAGATTAAATAACAATTTTAAGGTGCTCAGCACAAGATCAGTATTATTGTTTTGTAAAAGTCTCGGTAATTTGTCTATAATATTTTCTTCTATCTGCAAATGTGATGTAAATTTACATTTAAGTATAAGATGTATTTATTCGTGACATTTATATATTTATATAAAATATTACCATAAGATCTTTGTTTTCGCGAAAGATGGATAACTTTTTCAAAAATGTAACAACCAGGATCAACAAGTCTGTGTTGGCCCTGTCTAACGTTTTAATCAGCATACTGATGACATTTTTTTTACGCATTTTTTTTTCGACTTCCATAGCGTTTTCGGCAATATTTAACAGTAGATAAAATGCAACTCGTAGCAGTTGCTCTTGCTTCTTAGTCAAACTTTTGAACTTCTTGCGACTTTTTTCTAGTTCCTCCTTCAACTTCTTAATATCACTTTCAGAGACAGTTACAGAAGATACTTCCGCAGAGCGTCTCTTGACCTCATAATCTAATGGGCCTTCTATATTCCAAATATCATCGATGATTCTAATCTTCCTGTCATAATTATCATTATTACCCGCTGGAAAAAACGTTAGACCAGTGATGTTCTCAAACTGTTTCCGACGTTTCTCCATGTCCTCCTTCCACTGGTCATAGCGACGTAATTCAAAATCAATTATGTCCATACAAAGAGAACCGGTCTGTACATGAAAAAGAAAAATGTGAATAATGTAAATATAGTTCCAAAGATTATCTAATCCTTCTAAGTTTTATCAATATTTGCAACTTACTCTGTATTCAAGCACAATGTTATGAAACTGACTATACGTTGAGAAACAAAAAAAGATATAAATGATATTCGTGGATAGTTCTATGCTGCGCCGCCAATCTTCTCTGAGAACTCTAGCTAATGCACTTAATAATGATTCTGTATGAACAAATAGATAATCTCATTTATTGTAGTTAATCTCACAAATATATTTTTAATGATATATAATTTTCTTATTACTATTATGAATCAAATTAAAATTATCTAAAATTATTTTTAGAAAAAAAATGTATGTGCAACACAAAGATTACCATTTTTTGTCAATTCTAAAAGATTATCAGGTATCCTCGCTAATTGTAAAATTAATGATGAAGCTTTAATTTTTCCTGGTATTTCTTCATATAATAATTCAATATAACTGTCAATGTTACTAATGACTGCACGTTCAATCTCACTGTTCTCTGTGATTACTGAATTCGACGATGCTGGTCTTAGTGACTGGGAATTACTATCACTACCTAAGAAAATTATAAATTTATTAAACTTGTAGAATCTCTAACATAAAAATAGCAAACATAAAAATCATGTTATATTACCTGTACTGATATCATTGGTCCGACGATTTTGTAGATAATATATTAACTGCTCAACCTCATGCAACTTAGATTCGTGTATCAACGAACACTTTTCCATTACCTCCTTGGCTAAGAGAGAAACATTAGTATCGGTGTTCAAGCTCTTCAATCTAATTATCTTTTGACATTCCTATACACAATGATAAACATATAATAGGTCTCGCAAGTCAATCATTTATTTATATAAAAAAAACGTGCCTTGCGATCGCCGAGCATAGGATCACCTAGTTCCCCCAATATCAACGCCTCAACATCATAATTAACTACCAGAGCCTTCTCTGTTGGATGAACATCCAATGTTCCAGATCTTACCTTCCTAAACATCAATATAATAATGTGTAAATATATGGGTGAATTCTGTTTTTGCACTCATGCTGTAAGCAATTCATCATTGTTGTCTATCAAATATCCATCATTATGCTAAAATATGTATTACACTCATGGGCGTCCACAGGGAGGTGCAAGGGGGCATTTGCCCTCTTCCCCCCCCCCCCCCTCGGGCAACAGGCGCGCGCGCCGAATAAAAGCGTGTGTGGTGAGATCTTAACATGCCTTTTCATGCTGACACTTCTTGATGCTTATTTTTAGCGTTAAAATAGATCACGTAATCAAAATTGACAACTCATAGTCATCGATATTATTCTTCCGATTTTAAACGGAGCCGTTACTCAATTTCGCGGAGACAACACTTCGGATATGTAAGATTATCATTTGACTTTTTTTCTCAATTCTAGTCTCAGATATACTCGCAAAACATCAAAATGAATCCGAAAATAGATTTCCCTTTAAATGCCTACTGTCTTTGCGGAAACTCGAATTAGCTATGTATTCCATCATATAATTATGATATAATCATACTATATACCTACTTGAAAATTATATAAAATATGTAAAGTTTATGGAAAATATGCATTTTATGCAAAATATTCAGTTAAATATTTTTGTATAAATATCTACAGTCTAGTAATTATATACATATAATAATATTATTAATATTACTATTATTATTATATTTTAAATCATGCCCTCTTGGAAAAAATCCTATGGACGCCCATGATTATACCTGTTCCACAATAGCTATAAGCATAATTGCAAATGGTTATAGTTGTAAATAAATTATAATCACAGTTAAAGATGAAAAAAATAACTGATTAATTCTTACAACCATAACTATTTACAACTATATAACAATTATAGAATATAGCCCAGTGAGAAATGATAATAAAATTAACATCAAATTGATGTCGATTTGACGTCGATTACATTGTCATTTCTCACTGGGAGACATTATACAGATATTAAGGTGATATCATGACAATTTAAATATTTTTGGTCTACTCTTGTAATGTCAATTTGTAGTTTTAGAAAACTAATAGCTTTTATGGAATAATAGGTAAACATGTTTAAGTTTTTTTAAACATGGTTAGTCTAATAAAATCAACCACTAACAATAAGTATACTGTAGTTACTGGATGGTTAGTTAAAATTAGCAAGCATATTACAAGATATAGATGTTTATTAATATCTTGGGGGTCTTGGGTTATTGGCTGTACAACGTTTACACCATGTATTTACTTTGACTTTCAATTATTTAGACTTCTTGACACAAACAGTTGGTGAGAGTAACCCTATATCATCTGTGAATACTTTCTAGCAAGAACACAATCAGACACAGTATAACACAGAGAATTATTACATCCTTGTTGTTTGCCTATGTTAAACAAGGATGAAACGATTCCTTATGTTATACAGTATCTGATTGTGTCCTTGCTGAAAAGCACTCAAGTTTTACCATGCTGTGTCACTAGAACTACTAACCATAAAAAAGAAAAGCATGTTTTATAGTGGCATCCTGTTAAATTTAACGTAACAATCCTAACTAGCTCATTGATGTTATTAAAATTAAATAAATAAATAATATCTAATGTGTTTGATCTAATGTGATAAAATGATTGCAGCCAAAGTAATAAGAGTACAAAATCTGAAACCGTTATTGATATGTAGGCATTACTAGCATTCAATAGATTATAAATATTAAGTTAAGATTGTATCAAGTAAATTGTGGTTAAATAAGATTTGTTGTGTACTATGTGAAACATGTGTTCCAAGCAGCATCCTGTCACTGCAACACAGTGTAATACTGTGTTACAATTTGTGTCATACGTGGAAAGCATCCCTTATTTTCCGATGAGCGCCGCTCTAAAATATTATATCGTAAAATAAGTCTCTGTGTAAATGTAACCATTATAACTCAGCCTCAGTCTCTGTGTCTCTACGTCGAGTTAAACAAAAATAAATGATGCCTACCACTGAAAACGGAAAGCGGGATGCACCTTAAGTTTACTGCATTATAATTTAATAAGACATTTATAATTGTGCAAAATTTGTGTAACTTGAATTGATTTTACAAATACTACTGCAATTTACTCGTACAAGAATTACGCGTTGACAAACTACAAATATCCTTCAACAGATGCAGAGGCGATGGCTTCTTCTCACCTTTTCAGAAATTTAGCCTCATCCATTTTACCACTCGCTATTTCGTTGGATTTCCCCTGGTTAGAATATCTTCTCCCTTAAGTACGTCCTTTGTATATGTATGTATACATGTACATACATACGTACAACTCGCCAATTCTCCGTTAATTTATTTGCAGTACCAGAGTCACTTGCAAGTTAACGCCTTCTTCTTAAATTTAAATGGCCCAGGTTCCGGCGTAACCGGATTAACGTGACCAGTCGTACCAAAAAGAAATAATATGCATACAAAAATAAATATGAAAACAAAGGAGTGATGCAATGCCCACGAAAATGGCGTAGCCCGAATCACGAACGGACACCGGGGTATCGATCGAATCATGAAACTTTCCCTAGAATGAAAAATGAAAAGAGAAATTTTTTAACGTAGTTAGGGCTAGAGTCCTAGAGTGCGTTCCGAGTCGCGCATGAAGCGCGTGGACTGCAATACTTAAGCGGGGAGCACAGACTTTTACATAACGCATAATACATATACATAAAGAATTTGATTGGTCCATTGACTCATGCATAAGAAAATGGGCCAATGAAATTCCTTATGCACATGCTTCATGCGTTATGCAAAAGTCTGTGTTGGGGCTCTTAAGCGGGGAGCACAGACTTTTACATAACGCATAAACCATATACATAAAGAATTTGATTGGTCCATTGACTCATGCATAAGAAAATGGACCAATGAAATTCCTTATGCACATGCTTTATGCGTTATGCAAAAGTATGTGCTCCCCGCTTAATGCACAACACTTTGAAATTGTTCCGTTTTTTCAATGCGCGCATAACACGCATGAAGCGCTTATGAATTCGGACCGGTTTCCTGTGCGAGCTATGCGAGTTCCAAGATGGACGCTATACAAGACGTCAATAAACAATTTCTAATAATTGTAATTTCTTCTTTAATACTTTTAAAGAAAAATGATGAAAGTTCCGATGACAGTTCCGACTCGAGCGATAGTGAAAATGAAGTCGAAGGCATATCTCTAAGGGCGGTATTCATAGTCAGTTCTTATATTCAAGACCGTCTTAAATTCAGTCTTGAGGAGTTACGAACCAATCAGAGGGCCGCTTTAGCATCTTAAAACATTACTTACGACAGTCTTGAAATAAGAACCGACTATGAATACCGGCCTAAGTGATACGCAGAAAATATTTTTTCTATTAATAGTACCTAGATAAATCACGTGGAAAACAGATTGGAGTTGAAAAAATTATTGATTACGTCGATCGCGTAATTCCTAATTAATATAACGTCTAATCTATACATTAAATAAATCAAGGTAAAATAATATGCCATTAATTTTGATGAAAGTATTCAACATAAATTAAAAGGGCGAAGTAAAAGTCAGAAGTAAATTACATTTAAAATAATT
>NW_017275108.1:123572-124031 GCF_001594065.2 Cyphomyrmex costatus
ACTGCCTCAGGTCGAAAGAGAAGCAGTCAATGCGCTGAGTGGAGTGCTAAGAATTCAGTACGGTTAGTACAATCTGGGGAATTCAAGTACTCTCGAAGCACTTTCGAAGCGCGCAATAGTTAACTCGGAACGACTTTCTATGCAGTCTACGCGCTTCATGCGCGACTCGGAACGCACCCCTAAATATCAGGGTGATTTTACATGCAGCGCGGAACGCGGTACGCGGTACGCGGTAGGCGGTAGGCGGTAAAGTAACTAGGAACCGCGCGCGGTAAGCCGCGCTAATTTTCTCCTATTATTACATGGAGCCAAAACTGCGCGGAAAAGCGGCACGGACTAGTGACAAGTTGACGTTACTATACACTTTTTAATGAAATTAATAGATTTAAATGCAATTATTAAGCAGATTCGTTGAAAAAATAAGATTATTGATAAAATGTGCATAGAAATAAGTTAATA
>NW_017275108.1:124060-128058 GCF_001594065.2 Cyphomyrmex costatus
GTTTTGTACTATTTACTACCAACGCGAGTTCTGATTGGTTAACTGCTCTTCCGCTTTCCGCTTTTCCGTCAAGGTGTGAACCCGCCCTAATAGTAGGAAAAAAGAAAGGCAGAACGATAACGACATGGTCGGCATCAGCTCGGTCGGCTGAGTGCATAACTAGAAATTAACACAGGTATATACTGTGTATACTGCCAAGTAAAGAGAAATAATTTCGGAGTTCGGAGTTTGGTAGGAAAAAAAAACGATTTTCGCAATAATTAAAGACTGTTTTTGTCATGGAGACTGCAGACATGATGTTGATATCCATGATAACATTATTAAATCGATTAAATCTAATAATTACCATGCGCTTTATTGGCCACTTGGAAGAAATTTGCGTTAACTTTTCAGGTTAATTACCTTATAGTTACTTCACCGCGTACCGCATACCGCGTACGTCGGCTTGCCGCCGCGGTTCCTGATGGTTACTTTACCGCCTACCGCGTACCGCGTACCGCGTTCCGCGCTGCATGTAAAATCACCCTCAGAGAAGCGCAACCGGCTTAAGTCAGTATCGCAAAATTACTAAGAAAAGTATTAAAAATGGCGTCGTTTGCAGACGAAATATGAAATCCACCAATCGTCTATTAGTCAGCCATTTTTAATACCACTGAATGAATGTCATGATTGGCTGACAGTCAGCTAATCAGGACGCGGAACATCGGTTGCGCTTCTTTGATATCTAGGACTCTAGCTTAACCGACGTTGGTGAAATTGGCCCTTAGTTTTTGTAATTATAATATAAAATTAGGTGGAGGGGGTATTCCGTATAATAACCAAAATTAGATTTAATTGAGAATTTTTAAGTCCTAGATTTTTATTTAGTATTTATTGCTTACTGTAAGTGCTGCAACAAAATGTAAAAAACCAACTGTTGAAAATTGAGATTGAAGATTAAAAATTGAAATTTGACCAATGAGAATAAAAAAATTTTTGCTCTTATTATTTTGATTGGCCAAATTTTAATCTCATGGTGCAAACCCATGCAGGTTCAGGCAGTAGCTAAGGCCCGTGTTCGTTTCACGGATTATTTGAACGACAAGGCTATTCACACCGGAGCTCACTACCACTCGTTATATTTCTCGTCTACGACTATTAAACCTTGGTATTTCAAAAAGAAACTCACCAGGAGCGAAATAGTATTGATTAACAGATTAAGGTCAAATCATTACAACCTCAACTATAGCTTGTTTAGGAAAAATATGGTGCCGTCTCCGGCTTGTGAATGTGGAGATCCTAGACAAGACCTTAACCATACAGTATTCTTTTGCCCCTTTACAAGACGCAGAGCTAGACCTCTAGTCCTTTACCTTACTAAAACCTTCCCTTCTCATTCATATAATATTTTCACTTTGCTTGTCAATCCTAGTCACAAATTTTGCAGACTTCTACTCGCTTTTGCTAAATCTTTTGATGTATGTACCTATTTAAACCTCGCGCGCTGGGGTGGGGGTCGGGGAGAGTCTCTTTCTCTCCCTTCCCCTCATCCCTCTTGGTATATCCCCGCCCCCGTGTCTTTCTGCGCTTAAGTGCCGTGGAGATCCGCTGGGGGCCGCGTGCAGCGCGAGGCAATTTTTCCGCGTGTGTTTTAGGAGTCTCTTTAAGGTTGATTTATACTGGCCGTAAACTTTTAACTTATGCCGTAATCTGTAAAAATTGACCAATAACAGTCGAATGAGAGGGGAATAATCGATTATAATTGGTCAATTTTTACAGATTACAGCATAAGTTAACAGATTACGGCCAGTATAATCCAACCTTTAATCTGTCAAGAAATCATTCTTTTCCTTTTTTGGGGACCTCCTGTGGAGAGTTGGTGGTGTTTTGGAAACGATTGGCCACGTTTATCCGGTCACTCCGGAACCTGGGCCATTTAAATTTAGAAGAAGAAGAAGAAGCAAAAACGGAACGGAATGTCGCGTCGATCGTTGGTAAATATGCTTGATTCATCGATATTTCGTTATTTTGAGCAGTTAAAGCAATAATATACATATAGGCCCGTATTCAGAACGCGCTAACAACGATGTTAGCGCGCTAACATGCTACAGTTTACATCATGTCAAGAAATCATTCTTTTCCTTTTTTGGGGACCTCCTGTGGAGAGTTGGTGGTGTTTTGGAAACGATTGGCCACGTTTATCCGGTCACTCCGGAACCTGGGCCATTTAAATTTAGAAGAAGAAGAAGAAGCAAAAACGGAACGGAATGTCGCGTCGATCGTTGGTAAATATGCTTGATTCATCGATATTTCGTTATTTTGAGCAGTTAAAGCAATAATATACATATAGGCCCGTATTCAGAACGCGCTAACAACGATGTTAGCGCGCTAACATGCTACAGTTTACGTCACGTATACTATAGAATTTCAGAGATAAAAGCGCGCTTTTATTGATAAAAGTGCGTTCTGAATACGGGTCATAATTTGTGCAATTATCTTGCTGATAATATTGTTGTGAGTTCTCTAAAATATTGAATTGTAACGGTAAAATATATTTTGTAACTAGATTCCTTTTCGTTTTTGCTGAATGGGACTAGAGTCCTAGATATCAGAGAAGCGCAACCGATGTTCCGCGTTCTGATTAGCTGACTGTCAGCCAATCATGACATTCATTCAGTGGTATTAAAAATGGCTGACTAATAGACGATTGGTGGATTTCATATTTCGTCTGCAAACGACGCCATTTTTAATACTTTTCTTAGTAATTTTGCGATACTGACTTAAACCGGTTGCGCTTCTCTGATATCTAGGACTCTAAATGGGACGGGTAGAGAAAACTGTAATGGAACGGAACTGGAATGGGCCTTCTACAATAAGCCATAAAGGTACAATTTCATGCTGACGCTTGACGCTTATTTTTAGCGTCAAAACAGATCACGTGATACAAATTGACGAATATTAAGCATTAATTTTGATCACGTGATCTGTTTTGACGCTAAAAATAAGCGTCAAGCGTCAGCATGAAATTGTACCTTAAGTCATAAATCGGAAGTAAGAAACTAAAAATTGACGACTGTGATTGGTCCATTTCTAGCTTAAGACTTATGATTTGTGACTTACGGCTTATTGTAGAAGGCCCAGAACGGAATGCTCAATTCTAGTGAGATACCCGATCCGTCATTCCGATCCGTGCTTAATGGGACGGCACCCTTATAGGCCTTCTACAATAAGCCATAAGTCATAAATCGGAAGTAAGAAACTAAAAATTAACAACTGTGATTGGTCCATTTCTAGCTTATGTCTTATGATTTGTGACTTAGGGTCTGAGCACAAGCACTGCCGTAATATTTTACGACATACTTAAGTTGTAGACGTAAATAACGCACAAGCTTTGGCGTATCGGCGTATGACGTGTTTATGTACATTATTGACATATCTTTCGATAGTGTGCATAAACACGTCATACGCCGATACGTCAAAGCTTGTGCGTTATTTACGTCTACAACTTAAAGGTTGGATTATACTGGCCGTAATCTGTTAACTTATGCTGTAATCTGTAAAAATTGACCAATTATAATCGATTATTCCTCTCTCATTCGACTGTGATTGGTCAATTTTTACCGATTACGGCATAAGTTAACAGTTTACGGCCAGTATAAATCAATCTTAAGTTGTCGTAAAATGTTACGGCAGTGCTTGTGCTCAGACTCTTACGGCTTATTGTAGAAGGCCCATTAGGCGTGGTATAAAGACAAGGGTATGCTCGTCCGGTGGTAGACCCATATATGTAATACTACTATATGGCTAGTGCCTATAAGAGGGAGTGAGAGGAAGCGGTCCCAGAACCACGGTGCGGGAATATATATTTCCCTCTCTTTCTAAGAGTACTTTGAGTGTTGTGCGCATGCGTTGGATTGATTGCATCCGCCAATAGGAAAATAGAGTGCGATCAGTGAGATGACGCGAACAGGTTATGCTCGTTATGCTTATTAGATGTGTGCTGTTGTACACAGGCAAAA
>NW_017275108.1:128668-141996 GCF_001594065.2 Cyphomyrmex costatus
AAATAAACGAAAAATGGCTTCGGATAAGGTACGGATACATGTTCGTAAATTAGATCATTTTATACTTTATCACAAATTTGAAAAAGTAAAGTGTAAAGTATAAAATGATCTAATTTACAAACATTCGTACCTTATCCGAAGCCATTCTTCGTTTATTTTCCTAATATTTATTGCAATAAATAATATTTTCATAATGAAACGACGGACGTATTGTACGCTTTCTCGATTTTGCCGCTTGCTGCTTGCTGTTCGTTCGGTTCAACTTCAACGAATTGCGGCAAAATGTATTTTGCGCCGGAAGTGCGTCATCTAGCTTACATAAAATTCTTAACCAATAGTAACGAATTGCTGCTGCAGCGTGCTGCGCATGAAAAAGTACCTTTACACATATATGTATATTTATCCTTCTATTTATTATTGATGGAGGGGATGAATCCGACGCATGCGCACAACGTTCAAAGTACGCTGAGAAAGAGAGAGAAGTATATTCCCGCACCGTGGTTCTGGGACATGGACTTCTCTCTCATCTAGCCATATAGTAGTATTACATATATGGGTAGACCACTGCGCAGGCAACAAGCATATGTCATATTCGGTTAGCTTCGGCTATTTCCGAAGCGGTTCGTGTTCGTGAAATATGGCCGCTATACACAGGCTGTATGGATAACTTACATCTGGCTAGCATCCGTGTGTTGTGTTTATACGTACATACATACTATAGTGAGAATTGTGACTTTATTGTGAATAAAAAAATGAGCTGTGCAGTAAAAGGATGCACAAATCATTTTCGGAAAACGAACAATATGTCTGAAAAAAGGTGGAAAAATAATACGTTCGAATTTACCGCGTAACAATAACGTGTGCTTGTTGACAATTCTGATTGGCCAGTGGGCGTAAACGTACGCACGAGCATACCCTTGTCTTTATACCATGCCCTTAGGTAAATCTGGCAATCCGCGCACGTGATTGGGTAATCTTGCTATTTACCTAATAGGTAAACTTTGGCCTGGTTTACATCGTGCACTTGATACGCATACTAACTGGTTACTTTCTATGAAATTATCTTAATTTCAGCAATGTATTTAAAGAATGATGTATAAAATTGATACAATACGCATCAAAATGTTTAACTAAATACGTTTATTGTGTATACATTTACATATGTCGCTGAAATTGATAATTCAATAGAAAGTAACTAGTTAGTACGCGTATCAAGTGCACGATGTAAACCAGGCCTTTACCAAAAGATGGAACAATCGGCCCTTAACTAGAGTTCCTCTAGTAAGAGTTAAGCCATCAGCCGGAAGCCGCCATTTTCTGGGACCACCCGACGCGCGAAGATTGAAACTGCATATTACGAATGAATTCGAAAGTGAACAGAATGAGAGTTATCATATAGGAATTGACTAGTGCAGATGCTATTGTTTCTCTTAGATGATATTCTATTAGCATAATACAAAACTTTCATCGTACACATTGAGTTTATATCTCAAATCTAGCTTAGGTTATTAAACCGTCTTTGTTCTTTATTTGATTTTACATTACCACTATCAGATTTCAAGTATATGAACTCTGTAGAGAATGTTTGTGGGTCTTTAATTTGAAATAGGTAATGAATAATTTGACGTAAATATCTATTAATTTTAACAGGTATCTTACAATTTATTAGTATATCACATAAACATTGCAGATTTCAAAATAAAAACTTCATTGCATAGAATGAGTTTATATTCGAAATCTTTCTTTTTGTTTTGAAGCCTTCAGTATAGCATATGTGATAAATTTTTTATGTAAATAATTATTAGTTTGAACAAAAATCTTATAGTAGTTGCAATGAAACATTCATCGCAAAGCGATTTCAGATTTCAAATTATCACCATTTAGTAAATCTTATTTAGTGAATCTTCTTTATTTATGCGTAAGGTTCAGCATTTCCAGATTTGAAGCGAAATGATTTTCTAATTCTAAGTTTATGTACTATATATTAGTATTCATATAGAAATTCCAAGTTACATTCAATTCTCTGTATTTTTTAATAATAAATCAAAGAAAATAATGATAATTTTGTGATAAGGAAACAGAATTCGGAACATAAAACTTCGATCATAGATCTTACCAAGTAAACGAGTCAGTTTATTAAAATAATTTTTTCGTGACTCAAGTGAAAAATAGAAAGTTTTTAAATACGTGTCAAATTTATAAAAATTCAAAACCTTATTTTTTGATAAATTGCAATTTTTATCTTTTTCATTCGAGTTACGAAAAATTCATTTTAATGTAATTTAAACGTGAAATTCTTTTTCGTAACTTAATTACATAATTATCGCATGGGAAATGATTGTCAATAACGTTTAAATTATGTTAAACTTACCTGAGTAAGAATTTCAATTTACTTTGATGTTTGGAATCTGCTAATCTGCTGAAGCGTTTGAAAGAAGTACACAATTTTATGTATGTGTTGGTTGTGCACGTACAGGTTAACTCACTAACATAATCGTAGGGTCCCAAAACATGGCGTCGAAACTTCTGACCAATCGCGAGCGACGCCGCTGATGGCTTAAGGGTCTGCGCACAATAGGAGAAATATTAGGAACAGATATTAAATATGAGAATTTTAACCTATCAGAACTGTGTACTGTGGAATGTGCGCTTTCTGACAGGTTAAAATTCTTATATTTAATATCTGTTCCTAATATTTCTCCTATTGTGCGTAGACCCTAACTCTTACTAGAGGAACTCTACCCTTAACCAACGGCAGCAGCAACTTGCACTACTCTAGAGTCCTGGACTCTACACTACTCTTGCAACCGCAGGCGCAGACGACGTTTAGCTGTCACTTGTCAGTTGTCAGCAGTTATTAGTTTAGTAGAGTTCAGTTTGTTCGAAATCGGAACCGTGTGATTTTTACAATTGTTTTTCGTTTTTTAACAGGTAAATACGTACGTATCTCCTTAAATGCACAAATATACGAACGAGATCTCGGATTTGTCCGATTTATCTCTCTGCAGGAAAAAGAAAGATCGATTCGCTTTCATGCGTGTTCCTCATCCGCGAAAAGCTCGAGGATGTGGTATGTATGTACATACGCACATCTCGCGAGAGAAAATTACTCCGAGTGTTTTGAGCTTTTTCGATGCACTTCTCCCCGAAGAATAACTATAGGATGTCCCCGTATATCATCTTATTCTTGTTTAACATTGAGTGAGCAACGTAAGCAACAAGGATAAAACGATATATGAAGGCACTTGGGAGACAAGGTTTCCGAATGCAGCATAAGGTGGTTTCTACTTGATGATACTGTAACACAAGTTGATACAAGTATCCTTCTATCTTTGCAACTCTCTGAATGTTAAGAAAGATAGAATGATATTTATGTTGATTGGTATCACTAAATGGAAAACATCCTATCTATTGTCATTTAACCAAAGTTACATAATTTGTTTGTTTGATAGATCTAGGTCCATATTTAGTGTTTTTATTGATAAAAGCGCGCTTTTATCTCTGAAATTCTTTAGTATGCATAACGTAAACTGTAGCATTTTAGAGCGCTAACATCGTTGTAAGCACGTTCTGAATACAGGCCATAATAAACTCTTGGCATAGCTGATATATGTATGCATATACTTATTTCATAAAACCCTATTCTGTACAAGGTGTTATACCATCGCTACATGTTATAATAACATTTAGATTGAGCCAAGCTTTGCAACACAATAATTCATGTTGTACTCCAATCTCACACAAGCAGATGTATTGTATAGTGCTGGATGACTGTGATCAAGGTGTACTCTGTACTTTTTTTAACATTATTTTGCAATAAAAAAAATGTATGCATCTACTTTTCATGTTTTCAAGACAAGTAGTAAATTATTTTCTTTCCTTCTACATGTATGTTTTTTTTGATGTTTTATTGATTTTCGAAAAAAGAATTGATCAAAATAATGTAATCTTTTCCTGCAATTGTATTACATCAAATAAGGCAATGAACTATGGTTTAAGAATGAATGTTATCTATACATATTATATTATTGCAGATGGTGAGAATGGACCAGAACATTTGAGTATTGAATGTCAGCCAAGGATATAATCAAAATTCCAAGTACTATAGTTATGTACGTGCAAGTACTAGCAGTCTATCGGAAAAATTTTAGATTTAAATATTGGAAGATGTCTGATGCTTGTATACAAAAGCGATAGATAATTGGACAAACTGTTACAAAGAAGAACACAAAGGAAACTGTTAAATTTACGGAATATATCATTGATACATTATGTCGAGCACTGGACTTGTCATATCACAAACCATTGCCCATTTGTCAGAGAAGGAACATGGGCCTGTTCCAACTATAGATTACTCCAGTATTAGAGATAAGGTATATCTACAGGATTTAGTTATTCTAAATTTTCTCTTCTGAGATGTTATTTTATAATGCTTTATAAGAATGTAGATTAATGTATGAATTTTAGACTATCTTAGTTAGTCCATCCGAAGATCAGTATGAATTGTTGTTGAGAAGACTAAAAGAACGGATACACGATGGAGGCAGCGAAACGATCTTTGACATTGGCATTGCTGAAGGTTAGTATTGAAAAAAAAAGTGTGTGCGTGTGTGCGCGCGCTTGGGCGCGTGTGTGTACACAGAGTGTCCCAAGAGTTTCTTCCAATCGCTTATGTGTAGCGGACTAAATTGAGTCAAAAAGTTCTCTATCATTTTGTAAATTTCGCAATGGTTAACGAGATACTAATTTTTAAGGATAGCCGAATATTGGTCTTTAATAATTTTTTTTCTCAAATACTATCAATTTTACAGAAAAATAGCAAGAGATAAAAGTTGTTAATTTTCTTTCCATAAAGTTCTGTACATTTTTTCAGAATTTTTGAATACTGTATTTCTTATGTTGGTAAAAATAGTTGCCAATAAGAAAATGCAGTACTAAAAAGTTAACAAAAAATTCTGAAAAAATTTTTAAAGTTTTATGAGAAGAGGATACACAATTTTTGTCTCTTGCAGTTTTTCTTTAAAGTTGATAGCATTTGAGAAAAAATTTACTAAAGACAAATTTACTAAAGACCAATATACCAGGTGGGGCAATAACTCTGTCCATCTTGAATATCTCCGCTATTTTTAGAGATATAAAAATATTGTTATTACAAAAGTTGTAGGGCATCAAGAGAACTATAACATATGCTAGTCATAATTTTTTTAGGTGGAGGCGCTTCGGAGATTTTAAGGTCAACTTCATTTTCTTAAATGGAATTATATGAATTTTTTTCACTATATGATTCCTCTAATTATTCTGTACATAAAAGTATTAAGGTAGAGATATAAAAAAACCAATAGTTTACGAGATATTTTACACATTCTTTTGTTGCATATTGACATAAAATGTTTAATAACTCGTGAACTATTGACTTTTTGATAATCGTACCTTAATGCTTTTGTGAATAGAATAATGAAATGAATCAATTGGTGTAAAGAAAACACATTAATTAAAAAAACAGTTAATTATTTCTAAATTATCCATTTTGCATATATATTTTTTTATAGCAACTATGTGTTTTCTTTACACCAATTGATTCACCTCATTATTTTGTTCACAAAAGTATTAAGGTACAATTATCAAAAAGTCAATAGTTCACGAGTTATTAAACATTTTATGTCAATATGCACCAAAAGAATGTGTAAAATATCTCGTAAACAATTGGTTTTTTTATATCTCTACCTTAATACTTTTATGTACAGAATAATTAGAGGAATTATATAGTGAAAAAAAATTCATATAATTCCATTTAAAAAAATAAAGTTGACCTTGAAATCTCCGAAGCGCCTCCACCTAAAAAAATTATGACTAGCATGTTATAGTTCTCTTGCCCTACAACTTTTGTAATAACAATATTTTCATATCTCTAAAAATAGCGGAGATATTCAAGGTGAACAGAGTTATTGCGCCACCCGGTATATTCGGCTATCTTTCAAAATGATCTTGTTAACCATTGCGAAATTTGCAAAATAATAGAAGATTTTTCAACTCAGTTTACTCCGCTCTATCTACACAAAAGCAATTGGAAGAAACTTTGGGACACCCTGTATATATAGATGCATTGCTGTTAGAAATCATTGAGTTAAACTCATTATTTATACGATTCTCAGATGGATCCGAAGATGGATTGAAGGAGGATGAGTACGAAGCATCAGTTGCCACTTTACAGTCTCTTGCTGCGACATTGGAAGCAGATTGCGTGCTTCTACGTCAGAGTAAAGCAGATCACGGTCTAACAGGACAGTATCTAGTGAGAAAACGTCTAGATCGACAAGATTTCTTAGAGATCAGGTTTTTATTTAATATAACATAATTTCTGGCTGCAAGATTGTTGCTCGACAGTCTATAATTTATAGATAATATTAAATTTTATAGAACCGTGAGAATTTTGAATCAATGAAAACTGAGAACAGGCTGTAATGGTCAAGCTAGATCTTTTGATTGGGTGCTTCTATATAATTGCGTGTGAATTTATACATATACTACGTATGTAGATTTCCAATTACGTGCCAAATTTTTTTTTAGACTTGAAACGCAAGCTCTATTAAACTAGAGATCCTATAATCAGAGTTTGGCCAAAGCGGACCAAAGATGGTGGATAGAAGGAGATAACAGATATTGCTTTCTTTCTCGTATTACACTATCTGTCTCTTTCTATTCTTCGAACTCGTTTTCCGACAATGTACAAAGTTATTCGAAGAATACCGAATGGACCAAGGTAGAGAACCAATCAGAAGTTGGGCTCGCTTTGGCCTAACTCTTATTATAGGATCTCTATATTAAACTACCTCAGTAATATCACGAGTTAAATTGACTAAAATTTAACAATTTTTAATGCTTTTTACACATCTTAAGTCGATCTTGATAGTATTGAGTGACATTAAAATCTGTAAATAATTAATTTTTATTACGAAAAGTACCATCTCGGCCGTCTATTTAATCTCACGGTCCTATAAGATTTAATACTGTTTGTTTATGTCGCCTGTAAAAAAAAGATGTTCACACATATACTGATTATTGCGAAGAATATTACTAAGGCCTTGGTAGTCTAAAGGTTTAGGACGCTCGCACGGAATGCCAGAGATCCGAGTTCGAGATAATATTTTTCGCAATAAAAATTAATTTAATTAATTTATTTACTTTTAAAATCGATCTAAGATGTACAAAGAGCATGAAAAATTATTAAATTGCCAATTAAACTCGTAATATTACTGCGGTAGTATAGTGAAGTTTGCGTTTCAAGTCTAAAAAAAATTTGGCACGTAATTAAATATCTACATACACAGTATATAAATTCACCCACAATTATATAGAAAGCACCCAAGATCCAGCTTGACTATTATGACATGTTTTTATCGGTTTTCACTGGTTTATAATTTATACCTTCAAACAAGTAACTACTGTTTACAGGGTTGCTGTGGTCGGTAATGTGGATGCTGGTAAATCGACTCTATTAGGAGTACTGACTCATGGTGAACTTGACAATGGACGAGGATTGGCGCGTCAGAAATTATTCCGCCACAAACATGAGGCTGAAACAGGACGAACTAGTTCTGTTGGAAATGATATACTTGGATTTGATAGTGTTGGTAAGAGAGTCTTGATTCCCTGTAATACGTTTTATGTGACTGTTCATCTTTTATTGTAGTCCAATCAACGGGGAAAAATATAATGTTAAATTTACAAAAAATGCAAACAGGAAACAAAAAATATGGTCGTATAGGAAAAAAATTCTAAGAAAGATAGCGTTTTTTCCCCCTAGCGCCCCAGCGGCGAAGTTCACCTAAAAAATTCGTAAAGTTAAAAAAAAACGGTTTTTTTTAAATAAAAGAAAAACTGTAGCTCCTATCGCAAAAAGTTAAATGAGGAAGTTGTAGGTATTAAAAAGATCTTTCATTTTGTTCCTTATGTTTTTCTCGATTGGTCCGTAACTTTTCGAGATAAATCGGAAAAACCGTCAAAAATCGACATTTTTTGTTTTTGCAATAATTGTTTGAACTTTTGACATAATGACTTGATCTTCACCATAAATGTAGCTCTTGGCAACCGAAATATGTAGGTTTTTGGAAAGTTGAAAAATATTAAAAATTAACCGAGATATGTAGCTTTTTCGAAAAAAAGGTGTTGTCGAAAATTGGCTCTCCTTGCCCGAGGGATGGTTCTACAGGGCCAATCGGGTGACCATTGTTTTCGTGAAGACTTGTACTTTCATGGGAAAAAAAAATTGTATCGATTTTTGAAATTCTAAGGGTCCAGAAATGACTTTTAAAAAATAGGACTTTTTTAACAAGTGTTTTCGTTCATTATTTTTTTCAGTTTCAATTTTGCGATAATGAGTATGACGAAAATCGATTGCTTACATTTTTCCACGTATTTAAAAAAAAAAAAAAATTTATCTCCACTAGGAGCCGAGATAGCTTTTTTCTTTGAAAAATTCCAGAGGACGTAGTTTGGCCTACAGCGCCTACATTTCAGAATATTGCAGTTAAGTACTTACATTTTCAATAAAAAAATTGAGTATTCAATTTTATTAACATCTTCTACTAATAGTCGCATAGTGAAAAAACACAGCATGTGAGCCGACGTATGTGCGGCTCTTGCGTGCGGCGGAGTGGGGGGAGAGGGGGATCCGTTCTCGGCAGCTGGTGCATAAGGTATAGAAGATATTTTAAAAATATTAACGTATATATTGGACTCTCGATAAACAAACAATCAAATACATTAAAAAAGGGCGAGTGAGAGTAAATTACTGTCTACGCGGTTGACAATGCGTTAATGTGGAGATGTTTAAATATCCAAAAAATGTATATATATTAAAAAATTAAAAAATTACGTAACTTATCGCTGTCACATATATTTATTGATATATTTTCTGTAATAAATAATGAATTCCCTTAACTGAAAAAAGTAATGAACGAAAACACTTGTTAAAAAAGTCCTATTTGATTGTTTGTTTATCGAGAGTCCAATATATACGTTAATATTTTTAAAATATCTTCTATACCTTATGCGCCAGCTGCCGAGAACGGATCCCCCTCTCCCCCCACTTCGCCGCACGCAAGAGCCGCACATACGTCGGCTCACATGCTGTGTTTCACTATGCGATTATTAGTAGAAGATGTTAATAAAATTGAATACTCAATTTTTTTATTGAAAATGTAAGTACTTAACTGCAATATTCTGAAATGTAGGCGCTGTAGGCCAAAAACTACGCCCTCTGGAATTTTTCAAAGAAAAAAGCTATCTCGGCTCCTAATGGAGATAATTTTTTTTTTTTTTTAATACGTGGAAAAATGTAAGCAATCGATTTTCGTCATACTCATTATCGCAAAATTGAAACTGAAAAAAATAATGAACAAAAACACTTGTTAAAAAAGTCCTATTTTTTAAAAGTCATTTCTGGGCCCTTAGAATTTCAAAAATCGTTACAATTTTTTTTTCCCATGAAAGTACAAGTCTTCACGAAAACAATAGTCACCCGATTGGCCCTGTAGGACCATCCCTCGGGCAAGGAGAGCCAATTTTCGACAACACCTTTTTTTCGAAAAAGCTACATATCTCGGTTAATTTTTAATATTTTTCAACTTTCCAAAAACCTACATATTTCGGTTGCCAAGAGCTACATTTATGGTGAATATCAAGTCATTATGTCAAAAATTCAAACAATTATTGCAAAAACAAGAAATGTCGATTTTTGACGGTTTTTCCGATTTATCTCGAAAAGTTACGGACCAATCGAGAAAAACATAAGGAACAAAATGAAAGATCTTTTTAATACCTACAACTTCCTCATTTAACTTTTTGCGATAGGAGCTACAGTTTTTCTTTTATTTAAAAAAAACCGTTTTTTTGAACTTTACAACCGCTGGGGCGCTAGGGGGAAAGAAAGCTATCTTTCTTTGAATTTTTTTTCCTATACGACCATATTTTTTGTTTCCTGTTTGCATTTTTTGGGAGCACTCATACCTATTGATTGGACTATTGTAGTATTAGGAGACGCGGTAGTATCTCCGGCCATGTTAAAAAAATTACTAGTTAATTTAAATTTAAAAGATTAATAATAGAAAAAGAAAAAGGACTACGAACCAAAAAATTCGTTAAATACAATTGTTTATAAATAAAAATTGTCATTTGGTTAAAATTACGTAGTTTAATTAGAAAAACAAGAAAATTTTCAATTCCTAACACACTTAAAAGTTTTATAAAAAAAGGTAAAGATAAATTAGAACCTCTATCTAATAACAAAATGTAATATACAAAATTTTCTGTGACTATTGCGAAGTCAGCTATGTTGGTCAAACAAAAAGAAAATTGAGTACTAGATTAAATGAACATATATCTGTATTAGAAAAAAGACAGATTCTTCCACTGTCATAACCGATCATTGTATTAACTTTAACCACAATTTTAGATGGAATGACGTTAACATTTTAGACATTGAATCTTCCTACAAGAGATTGGTATCTGAAATGATTTATATTAAAAGACAAAAACAAGGTCTTAATAAGCAGAATGATACTGAATCTTTATCAGAAACTTATTCACAGATTATTAATTCTCTCTTTTCTTCTTAACTCTTCCTCCCTCTTACTCTTAATTTTGTCCCCATTTCACCACATATATTTACCCTTTCCAGATCCTCTTTCCCTCTTATAAGGTAATCTTATTCATTGTTTAATTTAATCGATACTAAAATTAATATGATGTATAATGTTTTTCATTCAAATTTATTTTCTACTAAAGTTCTCTTTGTATCTTTATTTTTACATTATATTAGTTTCATTTTATTACCTTACTATTTGATTCTCTTTACGTTATATATATGTATATATTCATTATTTTATTATTTGACTCTCTTTTCACATTTATTTGCATTACTGATGTGTTTTTGACAGAAACAATTATTACACGCTTTCACAAATTACATTTGTAACTAGACGAATTACATTGTTTTATGGATTCTTGGTGTGCCGAAATGAATATGACTTCAACTATGCGAGTGAGATTGCACACCCATTTTTGTATACATATTTTATATTTTTTTGTTTTTGTAATTTTATAATTTTGAACATTTTTTAACAACTTGCGATCATTGTAACATTGATGACCTAATAGAGGTCGAAACGTTTGTTATCTATTTTTTGTTTTTCTAATTAAACTACGTAATTTTTATCAAATGACATATTTTTATTTAAAAAATGTTTAATTGGTGAAATCGTTCCGTACATATATGTAAGCGATCGAAAAGTGATGATGTTCATGAAAAATGAAGTAACATCTTTTTCTCTGTCCGTCCTTTCTTATTATAACTTTGTAACGTCTTCTCTCACTTTTCACTCACATCTTTTTTTTTTTAAGCAGGGGAAATGCGTTTACGCATACCCGGCCAGTTACGGGAACCTGACCGGATTATGTGAGATCACCCGTCCTAACCAGGATACCCATTAAAATCCCTGCCAGTATTCCTCACGCCCGCTTGGAGACACCCCGGGTACACGTGCAGCATTCTTCCGGGGCGCCTCCAGGGTCATCGATCTTCACGGCCAAACCTTCTCCCGAATCCCCTGAAGGGACTCCGTCCATGACGGGCGAGGGGGGACACCGACCCCTCGCCCGACCACTCTATTAGGGAGAGTTATATGCAGGGACAGAGTTCCTCTGCCCCCGCTCTCTCCCACCTCCCACCGAGGAACGCGCCGCCGCCGGGGGCGATTCTATGTCACCTCCAGGCTTAAGGTCATCGACTTTTAACGGCGGCGCGCCCCCCGGGCCTCTTTCGTCCACGGAGGAGACGGCGGCCATGTCTTCGTCGACCACCGTCTCCCCCTGGATCCTCCCTCTGAGAGGGATGAGGACGGATTCTCTCCCTCTCGCGATCGGCCTCCTTGTTCGCGAGCATCACCTGCTTGCAGAAGGAGGAGACCGCACACCAGTTTTCCTTTGATCGAACAACGCCGGAGAGTGAGAGATCCTCCTCGACTACATCCTTGAGAACACCTCGCTGTACACTCTTTCCAACGTGTCCTCCTTCATCTCGCTCACTCACATATTTTTTTTTGAAGCAGGGGAAATGCGTTTACGCATACCCGGCCAGTTACGGGAACCTGGCCGGGTTATGTGGGATTCACCCATCCTAATCAGGACGGGAATACCCACTAAAATCCCTGCCCGTGTCCACCGAACACATCACTCAATAAGTCCCGGGCCTGATATAATAGATGGCGCACTAATAACAAATTCATGGATGGGAAAGTTACTATGTAAAAGTAATTAATTACAGTTACAGTTTTTTCTTTCAAAAAGTAATTAATTACCGTTACAAGTGATATTGACTCTGAAAAGTAATTCGTTATAGTTACAGTTACTGAAGAAATAACTTTAAGTTACTTTTAAGTTACTTTTTCATCAGAATTTTCACTAGTAGTATCGATACTAGAGCTGCATTCAGAAACGTTACCCAACTGCCTTCGTGTATCGTTTTATCCTTGTTTTTCACCTAATATTAAACAAGAATGATACACAGGGTCATCAGAGTAATTAGGACAATTAAAAAACAAGACTGGTTTATATTTACATGTTATAAAAATTGTATTGAAGAAGAAAATTGTATGGCAAAAACGTTTTTCGTTAAAGTAATATAAATGACTATGAAATAGCACATATACAATGTTTTCTTACAAACAATATTCTTTTTATATTCAGCTAAAAGTTGCAAATAAATTCTAGATTCCAAATTCCAGCATTAATCCAAAATATTAATAAAAATTCTTATTAATTTTTAACAGAATTTGATATTCGATTGTATCATCGTGTAAATTCCCTCTCTGTGGCGTTACTACGGAACCACCAATGCTGAACATTCGTTCGACAGAAGCACTATGAAGAACGTTTAATTCTTTAAAGAATTAAATTTCAAGAATTAATTACATAACTGGGTACTTAGCCCTTCATTTTTAAATAGTTTTTTGTATACCATATTGTGTATATTAATATATTAACAATTTGACTTTAAATTATTTAAAACAGAGTGATATCCAACCGTAATCATTAAAACTTCGACTCACTGCATTTCCTCCCCCTTCTTTCTCCCCGACTCGCCCTACTACTCATCATTTTCACTTTCCTTCATATATGTACAATATATTTTTAAATCATTCTTTAAATCATTTTTTATATATATATTTTTGATACATCTGTACTTTAACATAATATATTATCACGAAAGTAACTGATATTAAAATATCTATATAAATATACAATTTATACTAACTTCGATACATTGCATC